>NC_057801.1:90877223-90923889 GCF_018294505.1 Triticum aestivum | reverse complement strand
TGGCGGCTGGCGGGGGAGGAGGGCCCGCGCGGGGGAGGGTGGTCGACCTAGGATACGGGGGCGGCGGCCGGAGCGGGGGATTGAGGGGCGCGTGAGTGTGAGAGTGAGTGAGAGAGTGCGCGCGGGCCGGAGGGAGGAAGCAGGGGTGGGCTTAGCAGCAGCGTGGGGGAGGAGGCCCATCGCTATAGCTAAAGCTGCAACAGTGGGCCGAGTGCGTGGCCCACTAACAGCAGCGCTGGCCTAGAAAACAAGCGCTACTGCTAACGTGCGCTTGCAGCGCTGGTTTTGGCCGGCGCTACTGCTAAGTAGGAGTAGCGTGAGGTATATAACCAACGCTACTGCTAAATGTCTACCTAGAAGCATCTTCCTAGTAGTGAAACCTTGCCAAAAAAGGATTAGATTGATTAATACCCGTAACAATCCATGTCCTTAAAAAAGGGTGCATGCACGTATAGGTTGAGCGTGTGTCTTGTGTCGTGTGCGGTGTGCATGCAGGCATGCGAGTGTTGCGTGCATGCATGTGTACGTTTCAGTGTTGCATGCATGTGTGTGTACGTGCGTGTGTTCGTGAGTGCATGTCTACGTGTCCGTGTTTCACACCTGCATGCATGCGTGTGTTCGTTATGTGTACGTGTCAGTGTTGCACGCCTGCATACGTGTGTGTCTTCGTGCGAGTGTTGCGTGCATGCATGTGTACGTGCGGGGTGAGGCTACATGCCAGTCGACTGACTTTTTCATCTCTGGTCAATAGATTTTCTAGCCATTGGTTATGAAATCAAGGGCCTGTAGTTTATTTTCAACCTCCACCCCTTGAGCCGCCAGCCACCGCCGGCCGAACCGACGGCAGCCGCCTCCCGCGGCCGGCCTATGTGGCCACGCTGCCCCGCCTTCCCCGAAACCACTCCCCACCGCCGGTCCGCCACCACCCCGGCCATCCCTCTAGGCCCCCCCGCGCCGAGCTTTTTCTCCAGCGATCCCCACGCCACCGCCCAATCACCACACCCCCCACCGCCGGCGACTGCCAACTAGAGGTCTCATGACTTCAAATCCCCACCGACCACTAATTTATTACCATTTCTGTCCTTCATATACGCGCTGACGGGTGGGCCCTATGGTAATGTGCGCTGCTGAATGTGGACTGTTTGACTGGTCAATTGATTGTGTCATCAACAAATTACGGAGTTGTATGGTGAGCCAGTGACCGTATGATCACCTTAAAATGTATTTTATTAACACAGTACAGACTCAAACTACCATTTCTTTCTTTCATATACGCGCTGATAGGTGGGCCCCATGGTTACGCGCCCCGATGGTGCAACACTAGTTGCGCCACGTGGAACGTTTGACTGGTCAATTGATTGTGTCATCAACAAAATACGGAGTTGTACGGGTGAGCCAGTGACCGTATAATCATGACATGTATTTTTTTAACACGGTACAGACGCAAGCGCTCATATATAGGTGCAAGCACTCACTGCTATAAGCGCACACACGCTGACCCTACCCCTATGAGCACCCTCGAGAGAGTGAGCCAGCATATGATCTTGAGATTTTATGAAGTCACCATAGGTGCCTTGTAGTCGAGTGGAATGTCTCCTCCCATTGAACGCACATCGCCAGAAAAATACTGAAATTAACCCAGGATAAATGGGAGCACCAGGACTTTAACCCTGGTGGGCTCGAGAAACCACTATCCTCCTAACCATCCAACCACAGGTTGGTTAGCACCACAAAATGTATGTGCTGATAGTTGAGCTTATTCTGAAGTCCAATAACCATATCATGATTTCGCTTCAAATACAATGACCGTAAGTGTCGTCAACAAAATACGGAGCATGCATCAAATACAATGTCCGTCAGTGTCATCAACAAAATACGAAGACTTATCGTGAGCTAGATACCGTATGACCACCACGAGAATATATACGGTGACCGTGATGAGCATATTCTAAAGTCCACCAAATGTATAGTGTTTTTGCTTGAAATACAGTGACCATCACACGTGAATGTGTCATGGTGTCGAGGATCGAGAGATAGTTTGTTTGCATACGTGAAAGTGGTGTAGAAAGAGGGGGTGTCCGGTGGAGACAAGGAGAGATATGCCCTTCGTTTCTCTTTCCCGTGACTAATATTTTAGGAGAAAATATAAACATTGACAATGCAGAAAAAATATTTTTGGATGCACCATGCAATTAACTTTCATGCATGTATCACATTGTACTATTGTATATGCTTATTTTCTTAGTGTCCGACTGCATGTATGGTGTGGTGGGCACATCATTTCTAGTTGGGGTGGGCACATAATTTCTAGTTGTGGTGGGTCAACATGAGGACTCATGGGTTGGTTCCATCCTGCGCCACATAGGTTGGACCAAGACGCATTATATGAAGACCCATGTGGAGGACTCAGTGTACAACACGACGCTACCAGAGTCGTGGAGGACTCTATCCCCGCTGGTGATAAGCCGACTATATATGATTTGTAACCCAAGGCCCCGAGTAAGTTATAGAAGCCTCGGGGCTAGTTTGTCAATAGTATACACACACGCACAATGCATGGTATTCACGTGTACTTTATACACACCCCTATCACTAATATACAGTACCAGGAGTAGGCCTTTTCCTCAAATGCAAGGGTCCGAACTTGGGTAAAACTTTGCCTCGTAATACCATCCAGCCTAACAGTCAGGGATATCCTACTGAATGATCGGATGGAATCATATCTGCCAACTACTAAGAGAGAGGTGTGTCTGGGGGGCAATGTGTGCGAGAGAGGCCTAAAAATAATGTGCGTGCGGGAGACACGTAGGCACATATATGTGCGTATAGAGGTCTAGTAGAGACCGTGCGTGTGTATATATGCACGTGAGAGAAATAGTGTTTTCCAACTGAGATTAGTGAAAAGAGTGGTACATAGTAGTCAGGGAGAGAGAGAGAGAGAGATAGGGAGTGTGTGCCTGAGGCACCCCGACACCCCGGGAGAGATTGTGAGCATGTGTGAAAGAGAAATGCCGATGTATAAAAAGTGTGTGCACTTATGCGTTAGATAAAGAGATATATAACACGTTTGTGAGAACGGGCCGAGGCATAGTGCATCTACGTGTAAAAGGCGGTTCTATGCATTAAATTAAAATATAAATGGCATTATCATTTTTGGATGAGATCATAATTTTTCAATTTGCGTATGAACGAAAATCGGTCTATCATACACCCATACTCTATTGAATTCTAACATGTGCATGTGTTCATTTCATACTATCGATCCATAGGTGAGAGCGGTTTGAAATATAGGCAATACATTACTTTTGCAATTCATATATAAACATTAATTAGTGCACTTCATGTTGTTAGTGTGAAGCACTTTATACATTTGTCACTTACATGGATACATTCCAAATTGCTAGCTACGAAATAGAATACATGTTGAATTCAACATAAAGGGGGTTTCAAAGATTTGAATTCATAGGAAGTGCATTCATCTATTTGAACCCGAGATAATGGCATTTGTAAATCAGATCTAAAAGGGGGCATCAATCTTTGTTGTGCATTTGACCATGCTATATATTTATACGCATGTCTAACTACTTTTTTGCAACCAAGGAGATTATATCTGGAAACATGCATGAACTGAGGTAAGTTCCATATTTTTTTAATATATACTCGTGTACAATGTATATTCAAATGTACCCCCTCCATTCCAAAATAATCGTAGTTTTAGGATTTTCAAGAGTAAAGATTTGTGGAGTTTGAAAAATCCTGAAAGTTCAATTCAAGAGAACCGAAAACGTTAATGCTTCTGCTCCCAAATATTGAACAAAGCGCCAAATAAGCCTCTGGTCACCCGAAACCACGCGAGACTAATGTTTGGTGGTAGGAAATTATTGTCCTGACTCTGGCACGTCTAGCCTATCGGCCCGATGTCCAAAGGTCTAAACTGAGGTAGGTTTGTATATTCACCAAGACGCCAGTCTCAACCGCCTCCGAGAAGCATTCATACGCCGTGGGCGCCTAAACACCCATGCGCTCGGCCAAAATCTATCCCGCCCACCATTTGGGACACCTAAGATTACTGTCCTACCCCCAACCCGCAATATTTCCAAAATTTTAGATGGGGGCAAAGTTTGGAACTTTCCCCAAATTTCAAACAAGCGCGTCCCAAACCGAAACATTGTTCACCCTTAGTTCCCCCTCCCTCCGTTTCCCCATTCATACTCCGTGGGCGCCAAAACGCCCTCTCCACCAGCCGCAAAACCCCAGCCTCCTCCGTCCTCCACCCCATAGCGCCCAAGCCACTGCCTCCCTCCTCCATCACGCCGAAGCCGGTACCCCGATGTCATCGTCCAATGCAACCGCAACCGCAACGCCCTCAAGGACTTAGCAGCTGAAGCTGAGGCAGAGCTGCCTCCACGACGCCGACGCCGACGTGCGCTGTACCAGAACCACTTCGACCACACCATCCTGCGCCTCACCGCTGCCGCTCCACTGTCACAACCGTCCACCACACCAGAGTTGTTCCTGCTACGTTGTTTTTCGCCTCCTCAGATCTGGTTCCCCGCCGCCGACAGACGGCCACCGCACCACACTCAACAACTTGGCCATGGGTTCGTCCAAGGCTCCATCGTCCTCCACAACTTCTCGTTTCTAGCGAACCACAAGAAGATCGTTGGAAAAACAGAAGGAGGACACAGCACTGCTAGCAGAAAGAGGTACTCCTCTTCCCTTATTCTTGCAAATCTTACGTCTCTACTCACACCGTATTCATCCCAGGAAAGAAACTAGTTAAGCGCTTTGTACTGCATCTTCTTCGTGATACTAAATGCACAAGGTTTCCTCCCATTTACTATTTCACCTTTGCTATAGGTCACTAGCCCACCTGGATTTCAATTCAGGATCAGTTGAATCGCAATCAAAAGAAGCAGCACCCGCTTAGGTGCACGGAGTGCGTAGTATGCCTGTTAGCCGGGGAAGCGGTGTATCAATGTCTATCATAGGGGTGTTGGGTGCAGGAGCTGCTTGCGCCCAATATGGAGGTCGGCGGGGCTTGAAGGGATGGCCGGGAGCAGTGCCAAGCACGGCGGTGCGGTGAGGTCAAGTGGAGGGCGGAGGCAGGGGACTGGGCCGGTGGTCGCTGGTGTTTCGAGCAAGATCGTAACACTGACTAGATGGAGGTAGATGAAGGCGATCTGCTCGTGCTTTGTACATCGGACGGTGAAGAAAAAATGGACTGGCCTATTTGTTTTCAGTCGACTGTTATTTTCATAGGACCGCACCTTGTGGTTTGCTGGAGGAGCATCTGCATTCCCATCCATCCCTGTGCTCATATTTCAAAATCCTAGAATCTAGTAATTTCGTGTGCCATGCATGTTGTAGATCTATCATATGTCTCCCGTCATTTGTTTCTCACTGACCTACTATCTGCTACCTTTACACTGTACTACTTGTGCACACACTTCACCCATACTCTCACTATTGTTTTTTATGCATGGGTATTTCAGACTCTGACGCGGTGTTGATGAATACAAACAAGAAAAGACAGAAGTCGCTCCAGTGTAATTCGAAGATAAGCACTAAGCATCCCAGCACTCTAAAAGGGTGCAGTGCCAGCAGATGGAGACAGTAAACGTAGCTCTGAAGTTGATTATCTCAATTGCCACACACAACCATCCTAGGTCCTTGCTTTAACTTTGCTCTGTCAAATGTGGTTGCATGTTGCATATGGTGTCTAGCTTGTATTGCTTCTAATTTGGTTAAATTGCATCAGCTTACTTTACACATTATACCTTTGATAATAACATGCCTTCCTATTTTTGATACATACTACATATGTCTATTAACCATGTTCGTACATCAAACTAATGCTCTTTTGTATCCCTCATGAATCACTTATGACGAGACAATCACCCTAGTGGGTTACTGTGAGACGCGCTACTCGTTTAAAGAGTGCAGTGTCATCCTCCCCACATGATTCTCAAGAAACAGCAAGGCTAAATGAAGATAGTCAACATAGCTCTCTAGTTGATGACTGCAATTCCCCCACACCACCATCGCAGGTTCTTGCTCTTACTTGGCAGTCTGATATGTGGTTGCATGTTGCATATGGTATCTACCTTGTAATGCTTCTAATTAGGGTAAATTGCACCTGCTTAGTTAACACATTATACCTATGAATATGACATGCGTTCCTGTTTTTGGTACATATTATGTCTTTCTGTTAACCATGTTCTTAATCAAACTACTTTTCTTGTGTATCCCTCATCAATCACTTCTAACGAGACACCTTCAAGTTGACAATGTAATATTGGTTGCATCTTGCATATCATTTCAAACATGTATTGACTCTAATTTGTTGAAGTGCCACTTATAATGAGACACATCTAACTTGGTAAAGTGATTTTGGTTGGATCTTTCATATGGTGTCTAGATTGCATTGCTTCCAATTTGTTGAAATGCCTTCTGCTTAGCGTTTTTTGTACATATTCCATCATCCTACAATGTGGTTGCCATACATAAAAGTTGTGCTCGTCAGTATCATGCATCAACGAATTTGGAAGTGCGAATTTCATTCCTTTTTCTTGTGTGTTTACTTGACAAGGAAAAATCTAAAAGGACGAAGGCACGGAATGATGGTGGTCCTCTGGAGCAACCGAAACAAATGATCTCTGTAGATTCTCCTGCAACTCCTACTGCAGTGCAAGTTCCAAATCTCATCTCCCCTACTCCACAACCCCAGGTGCTTGCTCTAACATGGCAGTGTGATATCTGGTTGCATGTTGCATATGGTGCCTAGCTTGTATTGCTCCTAGTTTGTTAAATACTTACACATTATACATGTGAATATGACACGCCTAGAGAAAAATAGGCACATCTAGAATATCTAATGCACATCATTGGATACATAGTGAGTTGTATTTTCAGATCGTACATGTTTGGTATTGTAGATGTAGACAGTTTTCTCTATACACTTGGTCAAAGTTCACAAAGTTTGACTTTCAGAAAAATCTATAGGCACTACATTGTGGAATGGAGGGAGTATTGCTTCTAATTTGGTCAAATACATTTTTTAGGCCACCCTTTTAATTTGGCAGAGTGATATTGGTTTCATCTTTCATATGGTTTCTAGCTTGCATTGCTTCTAACTAGTTCAAACACCTTGTGCTTAGTTTACACTTTATACATCATACATGTCAATATGTCATGCTGTCTTGTTTTTCATACATATTCCATCCTCCTATCATGCGTCTGTCTTACATGAAAGTAGTTCTCGTCGGTATCATGCATCAATGAGTTCTAAAGAGCAAATTTTATTCCTTTTTCTTGTGGGTTTGACTTGACAAGGCAAAATCAAAAAAGAGGAAGGAAAAGAGTAAGGAAGGCGATGATGGTGGTCCTCTACAGCAATGTAAACGGAGCATCTATACAGATTCTCCTTGTACTGCTAGTGCATTACAAGTTCCAAGTCTCCGCTCCCCTACTCCACCATCCAAGGTTGCTCTAACTTGGCAGTGTGATAACTGGTTGCATGTTGCATATGGTGCCTAGCTTGTATTGCTCCTAATTAGTGTAAACTGCATCTGCTTAGCTTACACATGATACGCGTGAATATGGCACGCTTTCCTATTTTGGTACATATGTCTATCACACCATGTTCTTACATGAAACTACTCTTCTTGTGTATCCTGCATCAGTCACATATGATGGGACACCTTTAAGTTGGCAGTGTGATATTGATTTGCATCTTGAATATGATTTCTAGCATCTAGTGCTTCTAGTTTGATGAACTCCACCTATGACGAGATAGTTTTAACTTGGCAGAGTGATATTGATTGCACCTTCCATATGGTGTCTAGCTTGCAGTGCTTCTAATTTGTTGAAGTGCCTTCTACTTAGTTACCACATCATAGGTGTGAATATGTCAAGCTGTCCAGTTTTCCGTACATATTCCATCCTCGTATCATTACTTTGCCTTTCATCAGAATAGTATTCGTCAGTATCATGCATGAATGAGTTCTGAAGAGCGAATTTTATTCCTTTTTCTTGTCGGTTTGACTTCACAATGCAAAATCATTAAAGCGGAAGGAAATTGGTAAGGCATTGGATGATGGTGGTCCTTCCGAGCAACTGAAACGGAGCGTCTCTAAAGATTCTACTCCCCCATCCTCCCAACAAGATTCACAAGAATATGCAAGGATAGACTGTCAACGTAGCTATGTAGATGATGAGCACATCTCCCCTACTCCACCATCACAGGTGCTTGCTCTAACTTGGCACTATTATATGTGGTTGCATGTTGCGTATGATGTCTAGCTTGTATTGCTTCTAACTTTGTTGAATTGCATCTGCTTACTTTACACATAATGCTTGTGAATATGACACTTGTTCCTGTTTCTAGAACATACGTGTAGATGATGAGCACATCTCCCCTAATCCACCATCACAGGTTCTGAAGGAAATATGCCCTAGAGGCAATAATCAAGTTATTATTTATTTCCTCATGATAAATGTTTATTATTCATGCTAGAATTGTATTAACCGGAAACATAATACATGTGTGAATACATAGACAATAAAGTGTCACTAGTATGCCTCTACTTGACTAGCTCGTTAATCAAAGATGGTTAAGGTTTCCTAACCATAGACATGAGTTGTCATCTGATAAACGGGATCACATCATTAGGAGAATGATGTGATTGACTTGACCCATTCTGTTAGCTTAGCACTTGATCATTTTAGTTTACTTCTATTGTTTTCTTCATGACTTATACATGTACCTATGACTATGAGATTATGCAAATCCCGATTACCGGAGGAACACTTTGTGTGCTACCAAATGTCACAATGTAACTGGGTGATTATAAAGGTGCTCTACAGGTGTTTCCGATGGTACTTGTTGAGTTGGCATAGATTGAGATTAGGATTTGTCACTTCGATTGTCGGAGAGGTATCTCTGGGCCCTCTCGGTAATGCACATCACTATAAGCCTTGCAAGCAATGTGACTAATGAGTTAGTTACGGGATGATGTATTACAGAACGAGTAAAGAGACTTGCCAGTAACGAGATTGAGCTAGGTATTGAGATACCGACGATCAAATCTCGAGCAAGTAACATACCGATAACAAAGGGAACAACGTATATTGTTATGCAGTTTGACCGATAAAGATCTTCGTAGTATATGTAGGAGCCAATATGAGCATCCAGGTTCCGCTATTGGTTATTGACCGGAGACGTGTCTGGGTCATGTCTACATAGTTCTCGAACCCGTAGGGTCCGCACGATTAACATTCGGTGATGATTTGTATTATGAGTTTATGTGTTTTGATGTACCGAAGGTAGTTCGGAGTCTCGGATAGGATCACGGACATGAAGAGGAGTCTCAAAATGGTTGAGACCTAAAGATTGATATATTGGATGACTATGTTTGGACTTCGGAAGTGTTCCGGGAAAGTTCGGGCATATATCGAAGTACCGGGGGGTTCGGGCATATGGGCCTTAGTGGAGAAGAGGAGGGGCGGCCAAGGCCGGGCCGCGTGCCCCATCCCCCTCTAGTTTGAATTGGACATGGAAGGGGGCGGCGCCCCCCTTTTCCTTCCCCCCTCTCTCCTCCTTCCCCCTTCTCCTACTCCAACTAGGAAAGGAGGAGCCCTACTCCCGGTGGGAGTAGGACTCCCCCTTGGCGTGCCCTCCTCCTTGGCCGGCCACCTCCCCCCTAGCTCCTTTATATACGAGGGCGGGGGGCATCCCAAGACACAAGTTGATCATTGATCTGTAGCCTTGTGTGGTGCCCCCCTCCATCATAATCCACCTCGGTCATATCATAGCAGTGCTTAGGCGAAGCCCTGCATTGGTAGCTTCATCAATACCGTCATCACGCCGTCGTGCTGACGGAACTCTCCCTCGAAGCTCTACTAGATCGCGAGTTCGTGGGACGTCATCGAGCTGAACGTGTGTAGATCGCGGAGGTGCCATACGTTCGGTACTTGGATCGGTCGATCGTGAAGACGTACGACTACATCAACCGCGTTGTCATAATGCTTCCATTTATGGCCTATGCGGGTACGTGGACGACACTCTCCCCTCTCGTTGCTATGCATCACCATGATCTTGCATGTGCGTAGGAAATTTTTTGAAATTACTATGTTACCCTACAGTGGCATCCGAGCCAGGTTTATGCATAGATGTTATATGCACGAGTAGAACACAAGTGAGTTGTGGGCGATACAAGTCATATTGCTTACCAGGATGTCATACTTTGGTTCTGCGGTATTGTTGGATGAAGCGACCCGGACCGACATTACGCGTACGCTTACGCGAGACTAGTTCTACGGACGTGCTTTGCACATAGGTGGCTGGCGGGTGACAGTTTCTCCAACTTTAGTTGAACCGAGTGTGGCTACGCCCGGTCCTTGAGAAGGTTAAAACAACACTAACTTGATGAAATATCGTTGTGGTTTTGATGCGTAGGTAAGAACGGTTCTTGCTCAGCCCATAGCAGCCACGTAAAAGTTGCAACAACAAAGTAGAGGACGTCTAACTTGTTTTTGCAGGGCATGTTGTGATGTGATATGGTCAAGACATGATGCTAAATTTTATTGTATGAGATGATCATGTTTTGTAACAGAGTTATCGGCAACTGGCAGGAGCCATATGGTTGTCGCTTTATTGTATGCAATGCAATCGCCCTGTAATTGCTTTACTTTATCACTAAGCGGTAGCGATAGTCGTAGAAGCAATAGTTGGCGAGACGACAACGATGCTACGATGGAGATCAAGGTGTCGCGGCGATGACGATGGTGATCATGATGGTGCTTTGCAGATGGAGATCAAAGGCACAAGATGATGATGGCATAATCATATCACTTATATTGATTGCATGTGATGTTTATATTTTATGCATCTTATTTTGCTTTGATTGACGGTAGCATTATAAGATGATCTCTCACTAAATTTCAAGGTATAAGTGTTCTCCCTGAGTATGCACCGTTGCGGAAGTTCTTCGTGCCGAGACACCATGTGATGATCGGGTGTGATAAGCTCTACTTTCAAATACAACGGGTGTAAGATAGTGTTGCACATGCAGAATATTCAGGTTAAACTTGACGAGCCTAGCATATGCAGATATGGCCTCGGAACACTGAGACCGAAAGGTCGAGCGTGAATCATATAGTAGATATGATCAACATAGTGATGTTCACCATTGAAAACTACTCCATCTCACGTGATGATCGGACATGGTTTAGTTGATTTGGATCACGTGGTCACTTAGATGATTAGAGGGATGTCTATCTAAGTGGGAGTTCTTGAGTAATATGATTAATTGAACTTAAATTTATCATGAACTTAGTACCTGATAGTATTTTTGCTTGTCTATGTTGTTGTAGATAGATGGCCCGTGATGTTGTTCCGTTGAAGTTTAATGCATTCCTTGAGAAAGCTAAGTTGAAAGATGATGGTAGCAATTACATGGACTGGGTCCATAACTTGAGGATTATCCTCATTGCTGCATAGAAGAATTACGTCCTGGAAGCACCGCTGGGTGCCAGGCCTGCTGCAGATGCAACTGACAACGTTAAGAACATCTGGCAGATCAAAGATGATGACTACTTGATAGTTCAGTTTGCCATGCTTTACGGCTTAGAACCAGGACTTCAACGACGTTTTGAACGTCATGGAGCATATGAGATGTTCCAGGAGTTGAAGTTAATATTCCAAGCAAATGCCCGGATTGAGAGATATGAAGTCTCCAATAAGTTCTATAGCTGCAAGATGGAGAATAATAGTTCTGTCAGTGAACATATACTCAATGTCTGGGTATAATAATCACTTGATTCAACTGGGAGTCAATCTTCCTGATGATAGTGTCATTGACAGAATTCTTCAATCACTGCCACCAAGCTACAAGAGCTTTGTGATGGACTATAATATGCAAGGGATGAACAAGACTATTCCCGAGCTTTTTGCAATGCTAAAGGCCGCGGAGGTAGAAATCAAGAAGGAGCATCAAGTGTTGATGGTCAACAAGACCACCAGTTTCAAGAAAAAGGATAAAGGGAAGAAGAAGGGGAACTTCAAGAAGAACAGCAAACAAGTTGCTGCTCAAGAGAAGAAACCTAAATCTGGACCTAAGCTTGAGACTAAGTGCTTCTACTGCAAAGGGACTGGTCACTGGAAGCGGAACTGCCCCAAGTATTTGGCAGATAAGAAAGATGGCAAGGTGAACAAAGGTATATGTGATATACATGTTATTGATGTGTACCTTACTAATGCTCGCAGTAGCACCTGGGTATTTGATACTGGTTCTGTTGCTAATATTTGCAACTTGAAACAGGGACTATGGATTAAGCGAAGATTGGCTAAGGACGAGGTGACGATGCGCGTGGGAAATGGTTCCAAAGTCGATGTGATCGCGGTCGGCACGCTACCTCTACATCTACCTTAGGGATTAGTTTTAGACCTGAATAATTGTTATTTGGTGCCGGCGTTGAGCATGAACATTACATCTGGATCTTGTTTGATGCAAGACGGTTATTCATTTAAATCAGAGAATAATGGTTGTTCTATTTATATGAGTAATATCTTTTATGGTCATGCACCCTTGAAGAGTGTTCTATTTATATTAAATCTCAATATATAATAGTGATACACACATTCATAATATTGAAACCAAAAGATGCAGGGTTGATAATGATAGTGCAACATTTTTGTGGCATTGCCGTTTAGGTCATATTGGTGTAAAGCACATGAAGAAACTCCATACTGATGGACTTTTGGAATCACTTGATTATGAATCACTTGGTACTTACGAACCATGCCTCATGGGCAAGATGACTAAAACGCCGTTCTCCGGAATAATGGAGCGAGCAACAGATCTGTTGGAGATCATACATACTGAAGTATGTGGTCCGATGAACATTGAGGCTGGCGGCGGGTATCGTTATTTTCTCACATTCACAGATGATTTGAGCAGATATGGGTATATCTACTTAATGAAACATTAGTCTAAAGCATTTGAAAAGTTCAAAGAATTTCAGAGTGAAGTGGAAAATCATCGTAACAAGAAAATAAAGTTTCTACGATCTGACCGTGGAGGAGAATATTTGAGTTACGAGTTTGGTCTTCATTTGAAACAATGTAGAATAGTTTCGCAACTCACGCCACCCAAAACACCACAGCGTAATGGTGTGTCCGAACGTCATAATCATACTTTACTAGATATGGTGTGATCTATGATTTCTCTTACCGATTTACCGCTATTTTTTTGGGGTTATGCTTTAGAGACGGCTGCATTCACGTTAAATAGGGCACCATCAAAATCCGTTGAGACGACGCCTTATAAACTGTGGTTTGGCAAGAAACCAAAGTTGTTGTTTCTTAAAATTTGGGGCTGCGATGCTTATGTGAAAAAGCTTCAACTTGATAAGCTTGAACCTAAATCGGAGAAATGTGTCTTCGTAGGATACCCAAAGGAGACTATTGGGTACACCTTATATCATAGATCCGAAGGCAAGACATTTGTTGCTAAATTTGGATCCTTTCTAGAGAAGGAATTTCTCACGAAAGAAGTGAGTGTGAGGAAAGTAGAACTTGATGAGGTAACTGTACCTGCTCCCTTATCGGAAAGTAGTTCATCACAGAAACTGGATCATGTGACGCCTACACCAATTAGTGAGGAAGATAATGATATTGATCATGAAACTTTAGATCAAGTTACTACCGAACCTCGTAGGTCAACCAGAGTAAGATCCACACCAGAATGGTACGGTAATCCTATTCTGGAGGTCATGTTACTTGACCATGGCGACACTACGAGGAAGCGATGATGAGCCCAGATTCCGCAAAATGGCTTGAGGCCATGAAATCTGAGATGGGATCCATGTATGAGAACAAAGTATGGACTTTGGTTGACTTGCCCAATGATCGGCAAGCCATCGAGAATAAATGGATCTTCAAGAAGAAGACTGACGCTGACGGTACTGTTACTGTCTACAAAGCTCAACTTGTTGCGAAAGGTTTTCGACAAGTTCAAGGGGTTGACTACGATGAGACTTTCTCACACGTAGCGATGGTTAAGTCTGTCCGAATCATGTTAACAATTGCTGCATTTTATGATTATGAAATTTGGCAAATGGATGTCAAAACTGCATTCCTGAATGGATTTCTGGAAGAAGAGTTGTATATGATGCAACCAGAAGGTTTTGTCGATCCGAAAGGTGCTAACAAAGTGTGCAAGCTCCAGCGATCCATTTATGGACTGGTGCAAGCCTCTCGGAGTTGGAATAAATGTTTTGATAGTGTGATCAAAGCATATGGTTTTATACAGGCTTTTGGAGAAGCCTGTATTTACAAGAAAGTGAGTGGGAGCCCTGTAGCATTTCTAATATTATATGTTGATGACATATTGTTGATTGGAAATGATATAGAATTTCTGGATAGCATAAAGGGATACTTGAATAAGAGTTATTCAATGAAAGACCTCGGTGAAGCTGCTTACATATTGGGCATCAAGATCTATAGAGATAGATCAAGACGCTTAATTGGACTTTCACAAAGCACATACCTTGACAAAGTTTTGGAAAAGTTCAAAATGGATCAAGCAAAGAAAGGGTTCTTGCCTGTGTTACAAGGTGTGAAATTGAGTCAGACTCAATGCCCGACCACTGCAGAAGATAGAGAGAAAATGAAAAATGTTCCCTATGTTTCAGCCATAGGCTCTATCATGTATGCAATTTTGTGTACCAGGCCTGATGTGTGCCTTGCTATTAGTTTAGCAGGGAGGTACCAAAGTAATCCAGGAGTGGATCACTGGACAGCGGTCAAGAATATCCTGAAATGCCTGAAAAGGACTAAGGATATGTTTCTTGTTTCTGGGGGTGACAAAGAGCTCATTGTAAATGGTTATGTCGATGCAAGCTTTGACACTGATCAGGACGATTCTAAATCGCAAACGGGATACGTGTTTATATTGAACGGTGGAGTTGTCAGTTGGTGCAGTTCTAAACAAAGCATCGTGGCAGGATCTGAAGTGGAGTACATAGCTGCTTCGAAAGCAGCAAATGAAGGAGTCTGGATGAAGGAGCATATCCGATCTAGGTGTCATACCTAGTGCATCGGGTCCAATGAAAAACTTTTGTGACAATACTGGTGCAATTGCCTTGGCAAATGAATCCAAATTTCACAAGAGAACCAAGCACATCAAAAGACGCTTCAATTCCATCCGTGACCAAGTCCAGGTGGGAGACATGGAGATTAGCAAGATACATATGGATCTGAATGTTGCATACCCGTTGACTAAGCCTCTCTCACGAGCAAAACATGATCAGCACCTAAACTCCATGGGTGTTAGAATCATTACTATGTAATCTAGATTATTGACTCTAGTGCAAGTGGGAGACTGAAGGAAATATGCCCTAGAGGCAATAATAAAGTTATTATTTATTTCCTTATTTTATGATAAATGTTTATTATTCATGCTAGAATTGTATTAACCGGAAACAGAATACATGTGTGAATACATGGACAATAAAGTGTCACTAGTATGCCTCTACTTGACTAGCTTGTTAATCAAAGAGGGTTAAGGTTTCCTAACCATAGACGTGAGTTGTCATTTGATAAACGGGATCACATCATTAGGAGAATGATGTGATTGACTTGACCCATTCTATTAGCTTAGCACTTGATCGTTTTAGTTTACTGCTATTGCTTTCTTCATGACTTATACATGTTCCTATGACTATGAGATTATGCAACTCCCGATTACCGAAGGAACACTTTGTGTGCTACCAAATGTCACAATGTAACTGGGTGATTATAAAGGTGCTCTACAGGTGTTTCCGATGGTACTTGTTGAGTTGGCATAGATCAAGATTAGGATTTGTCACTCCGATCATCGGAGACGTATCTCTGGGCCCTCTCGGTAATGCACATCACTATAAGCCTTGCAAGCAATGTGACTAATGAGTTAGTTATGGGATGATGTATTACAGAACGAGTAAAGAGACTTGCCAGTAAAAAGATTGAGCTAGGTATTGAGATACCGACGATCAAATCACGAGCAAGTAATATACCGATAACAAAGGGAACAACGTATATTGTTATGCGGTTTGACCGATAAAGATCTTCGTAGAATATGTAGGAGCCAATATGAGCATCCAAGTTACGCTATTGGTTATTGACCGGAGACGTGTCTCAGTCATGTCTACATAGTTCTCGAACCCATAGGGTCCACACGCTTAACGTTCGGTGACAATCGGTATTATGAGTTTATGTCTTTTGATGTACCGAAGGTAGTTCAGAGTCTCGGATATGATCACAGACATGACGAGGAGTCTCGAAATGGTCGAGACATAAAGATCGATATATTGGATGACTATGTTTGGACTTCAGAAGTGTTCCGGGCAAGTTCAGGCATATACCGGAGTACCGGGGGGTTACCGGAAACCCCCGGGGAGTATAATGGGCCATATGGGCCTTAGTGGAGAAGAGGAGGGGCGGCGAAGGCAGGGCCGTGCGCCCCCTCCCCCTCTAGTCTAAATTGGACAAGGAGGGGAGCGGCGCCCCCTTTCCTTCCCCCCTCTCTTCTCCTTCCCCCTTCTCCTACTCCAACTAGGAAAGGAGGAGTCCTACTCCCGGTGGGAGTAGGACTCCCCCCTTGGCGCGCCCTCCTCCTTGGCCGGCCGCCTCCCCCCTATATCCTTTATATATGGGGGAAGGGGGGCACCCCAAGACACAAGTTGATCATTGATCTTTAGCCGTGTGCGGTGCCCCCCTCCACCATAATCCACCTCGGTCATATCTAGCGGTGCTTAGGCAAAACCTGTGTCGGTGTCAAAACCGACGGATCTCGGGTAGGGGGTCCCGAACTGTGCGTCTAGGCAGATGGTAAGAGGAGACAAGGGACACGATGTTTTACCCAGGTTTGGGCCCTCTTGATGGAGGTAAAACCCTACGTCCTGCTTGATTGATATTGATGATGTGGGTATTACAAGAGTGGATCTACCACGAGATCAAGGAGGCTAAACCCTAGAAGCTAGCCTATGGTATGATTGTTGTTCATCCTACGGACTAAAACCATCTGGTTTATATAGACACCGGAGAGGGCTAGGGTTACACAGAGTCGGTTACAATGGTAGGAGATCTACATATCCGTATCGCCAAGCTTGCCTTCCACGCCAAGGAAAGTCCCATCCGGACACGGGACGAAGTCTTCAATCTTGTATCTTCATAGTCTTGGAGTCCGGCCGATGATGATAGTTCGGCTATCCGGACACCCCCTAGTCCAGGACTCCCTCAGTAGCCCCTAAACCAGGCTTCAATGGCGACGAGTCCGACGCGCATATTGTCTTCGACATTGCAAGGCGGGTTCCTCCTCCGAATAATTCATAGAAGATTGTGAACACCAGGATAGTGTCCGGCTCTGCAAAATAAATTCCACATACCACCGTAGAGAGAATAATATTTACACAAGTTCAATCTGCTGACGTATTTTGTGGCATGACATCACACCACCACCAAGCCTTTACTCGAATTGTTTTTATTGTACCACCTCAGCGCGTTTAGCGAAGCGGTTTCCTTGGCACGTCTTGTCGAAGCAGGGATCGTGTTCCCCTTATTCCGGGATTCCCATCAATACGGACGTGGGTAACCCAACCGCGCCATTGATTGCGGTGCTTGGGAGATAAGCGAATTTTATCAGGCCGGTGGGGACGCATGGTTTCGTCCGCCCATATAAGGGGATAAAGATCTACCCTTTTACCTACGCCTTCTTCCTCCTTTGCTTATCCATCTCCGCGAACTTGAGCTCCAGCGCCCAAGTCCGCACATCTCACCTCAACCTTCTCCAACTATGTCCGGAGCGGGAGGCAAGTGGATGGCCTCCTCCGTTACGGAGGGGCACATCCAGAAGCTGCGCAGCGCCGGATATCTATCCAGCGACATCGCGCACTGGCTCCCCGACGAGGGGGAGCTCATCCCCACCCCCAGGCCCCATGAGAGGGTAGTATTCCTTTCCCATTTCCTCCGCGGACTGGACTTCCCACTCCATCCCTTTGTCCGGGGGCTCATGTTCTACTACGGCCTGGATTTCCATGATATGGCCCCGAATTTCATCCTCAACATCTCGGCGTTTATCGTCGTGTGTGAGGCCTTCCTCTGCATCCAGCCCCACTTCGGCTTGTGGCTCAAGACCTTCAGTGTCAAGCCGAAGGTTGGGAAGGGCAGCCAAGCGGAGTTCGGAGGCGCCATGGTGGGCAAGATGCCCAACGTTACTTGGCTCGAGGGCACCTTCGTGGAAACCATTAAGGGGTGGCAATCAGGGTGGTTCTACATCACTGAGCCGCGTGACCCTGAATGGGCAGCGGCCCCCGAATTCAGATCCGGCATCCCCATACGGCTCACCTCCTGGAAAGAGAGTGGTCGGACATGGGGTGATTCGGAGGAGCTGACCGGACTTCAAGCATGCATCCAAAAGCTAGTGAACAAGAAGCTCAAGCTTGTCAACGTAGTCCAGGTCATGCTCATCCGCCGTATTCTCCCGTTCCAACAATGAGACTTCAATATGTGGGAGTTCGATCCGGCACAGCACCAAACTTTGAGCGGGCTCTTCGACACTACGTAAGAAGAGGCCTGGAGGGTGCTGTTTAAGGGCGCCGAGGCTCCCGCATCCGCTACCGAAGATCGCGGATTCAGCTCGCAGCGTCCGGCTAGCGAGGTAAGCGATTTTACCCTTTACGGGACACTTGTTTTCCATAGTTTGACTCTATGCGGGATCTAAACTCCCTCTCCTTTGACAGGACTGGCTGAAGAAAGCCGAGTAGACTAACTATCCGGCCCCTTTGCCAGAAGACCCAGCGGACGCCCGCTTAACGGGGATGCTGGTTCCAGCACCTCATGTGGTGCCGGAGAAGAAGGCCAAGAAGAAGGCCACAGGCACTCAAAAGAGTTCCCGTTTTCAGGTGTCATCGGACTTATCATCCGGTGGCTCCGAGGTGGACTCCTCCCACAAAGGCGAGGAGGAGAAGAAAGAGGCCTCTCCCCCAGCAGGGGGAGGGAAGAAAAGGAAGGCCTCCCCAACGAGGGAGGCCGAAGGGTCCAAGAAGGGAAGGACTCTTCCCCCGGACTGCTCTGCCAACGCCGGCGACAACGACGAGGATTGGCCTCCAAGGGCCAAGCCCTTGGCGAGATCGTAAGTATCCGGACTCCTGAATAACTTCATGATTTTTCTTTTCACCACATGGTGTCTTTATAATGCCGCATACAACCCTGCAGTCCGCCCAAGGATGATATTCCCGCTTCGTCGAGCGGGTCCTTGGGTGCGTCGGATATGGATTCCCTTCCGACCGCCTCCACACCCCGTGATGCGGATGATGCCGATGTGGGATCCCGGGAAGGGACCCGCCAGGAGGAGGAGGCCCCGGAGGTGCCGCAGGGCAACCTCTCGGACTTTGCATCGGACTCCGCACCGGAACCTGTAGTGGCTCCGGAGTCCGGCGGGCGGCCCCTTCGTAAGAAGGGCAAGACCGTGACGCCGTCGGACTCTGTCCAACCGGAGGCACCGGATAGCTTGCTGGAGGCGCTCAACGGCGCTTCCATCGAAGAGTAACACCGCACCGTCATGACTGCGGTGATTCAGAAGGTTCAGCTCGCCAAGAGCGGGCTGACCGAAGCCTGCAGCAACCTTCTAACAGGCTTTGAGGTAAGAGTTTTGATATATGTAAAATAGTACCGCATAGACAGTAGCCCCTGATGCTCGGTTCGGTGTTCGGAAAGAAAAGCCGGACTGAGGATCTAAAAAGATATACGCAGGAGTCATAAAAAATATGTCAATATGGGATTGCAGGCTGTGCTGCTGACCTCTGCCGCACTGACTGCGGAGGTCAATACTTTGAAGCAAAGCCTCGAGCGGTCCGAGAACAAGCTCGGCCGTGCCAAGAAGCAGCTCGAGGACAAGGAAGGTGAGTAACACCTTATTAAAATTGTACCTTACAGAAAAGCATTTGGTTGCAAGAAGAATGACAAGGATAACGTGGGTATTGCAGGGGCCACGAATGAGGTGGCGACCCTGAAGGAGGCGGTGTCCGCGGCCGAACGTAATGCGGCCGCGGAGCGCACCAAGCGAGAGAAGTGGGAGGCGCGGGTGGCGGAGGTACAGCAAGAGCTCCAGGCTCTCGTGGAAAAACATGAGAGTTTGGAGCGCGACTCGAAGACTCGAGAGTCCGAGCTTGCATCGGCTCTTGAGAGTGCCAAAGCCGCTAAGGCCGAAGCCTACAAGGCCCTCCAGGAAATCGAGGCGTTGAATAAGCATGTGAGTGTGAATTACCTATCACTTACCCGAATTCGAAGCTCTCCAGGAGCGTTCGCAGATCTGCCCCGCAGCGTGTCAGATGATGCCGCTTTCTATAGGGCCGAGGAGGAGAGCTCGACGGAGAAGGTATTCTGGTCTCAGTATGCTGAGGCCGGACATCCGGTGCCCCTGAGCGACCAGCTGAAGCAGCTGGTCGAGCTCCACAAGGTGGCCGAACAGGCCATGAAGGGCCTCATAGTTCGGCTGTGGCCCAAGGAGGCCATGCCTAGGAGCTACTTCGACCTGGTGCGGCGGCTGGTGGATGCGTGTCCATGGGTTGAAGTCATCAAGCACTCCACATGTATTGAAGGTGCCCATCGGGCCCTTGCCCGCGCAAAGGTGCAATGGGGCAAGATGGATGCTGAGAAGCTTGTGACGGACGCGCCACCACCGGGCAAGGAGTATCGCACGCCCGAGATGTATTATAAGAGTGTCCTGAAGGGTGCCCGCATTATTGCGGGTGAGTGCTCCAAAGATGTAATATTTGAGTAGACTCGCATTTTGTTATCCTGTGCGCTGAAAACTTTGTTCATATGCGCTAAGCAACGCTTGTTAATTTAAAATATTACCTTCTGTGCGGCCATTTATCAAATCTGAGAGATGGCAAGTCATCGGCTTCAGCCCCCATGCCACGAGTGCTGGGGTGTTCGGGATAAATTTGAGCACTCTTGTTCCCATTTTTGGGTCCATCTAGGGAGGCGCTCAACACAACAAACAAGGCAACCGGACTTATAATGCTTGAACACTCTCACTTAGCCATAGAATTCTATAATTTTAAATTTCGGCGAAGCCCCTAGTGTTCGGAAGGCCGAATTTGGGGCGCTATCCACGCCTGGGCCGGACAAAGCCGGTTCCTCGCTCTAAGCGGCATAAGTCTTTAGGGACTCGAAAAAACCTCTCGAACAGCGACCGGCTCTCGCCTCATCATGACGGTCAGTTTTAGCTTTCTCCACTGAGGTGCTCGCCTAGCTCAACTGGAGCGCAATCGCAGTGGTTCTCCCAGTGCTACCTTAGCCGATACAACGGAACGTAAGGTACGAAAACATGGGAGCCGGGCAAACCCAACTATTGACCCAAGACATGATTCGGAGCCGATGCATATAATGCTATAAGTTCGGGGTGCCGCACTTGTGAAAGTGTTCGGACTTATCACACCATGATGCGGGAAACATAAGCCCCTGGTGTATTTAGCCGTACCAAAGTGTACCGATGCAACATGTCATAAATGAACATATGTATAAGAAAGAAATGCAATTATAAGCAAAAAGGTGCTGCATTGTTTATTCAAGAAATATTGTTGTGAATGCAGAACGATACAAATAGTGCGATAAGCAAGGGATGGGACTATTAAACATGTCCCCCTCCAGGGGTAGGCTGCGGAATGGTGTATAAAACAGATTTAATGCTCGTAATGGAGACCACCTGGATATTCGTCGTAGCCTTTCTCCTTCCCTGGCTGTTGCATCGTGAGTTCGGCGGGTCTACTGCCGGACAGGGCCTCTGATGAACGGGGTCCTGTGGGTAAAAAAAAGAAAAAGAGAAAAAAAAGAACAACACACTTGAGAGCCCCTGGTGTGGTTAAGCTGCATTCTGGGCCTATCATGGTCATGCCCCTCCCCCTATGCCCATGGTATCTCCAGAGCGTAATGATGTACGCGAAGGACCAGTCTTGCAATTTTGCAGGGGCTGGGGTTGGGGCCGCATTGCTACGCGTGCTCGGAACGTGCCAGGTGGTCTTGTTGTAGGTTACTCCGGGTGCATTTAGCCGTGTCCGGTCGCTTAACGGCCGGACTCGAGAATTGCCTTAAGAGGTTGCACTGTACTTCTGCCGCGAGAGCCGTTGTATGTTCCTCCGTTCGGAGAGAGCGTTCAGTGTTTCCGTTGACTGTGATGACTCCTCGAGGGCCTGGCATCCTGAGCTTGAGGTATGCATAGTGCGACACCGCGTTGAACTTTGCAAACGCGGTACGTCCGAGCAGGGCATGATAGCCGCTGCGGAACGGAACTATGTCGAAGATTAACTCCTTGCTTCGGAAGTTATCCAGGGATCCGAAGACCACTTCCAGTGTAACTGAGCCTGTACAATTGGCCTCTACACCTGGTATGACGCCTTTAAAGGTCGTCTTTGTGGGTTTAATCCTTGAGGGGTCTATGCCCATTTTGCACACTGTATCCTGATAAAGCAGGTTCAGGCTGCTGCCGCCGTCCATCAGGACTCTGGTGAGGTGAAATCCATCGACGATTGGGTCTAAAACCAATGCGGCGAATCCGCCGTGGCGGATGCTGGTGGGGTGGTCCCTTCGATCAAAAGTGATCGGGCAGGAGGACCATGGGTTGAACTTCGGGGCGACTGGCTCCATCGCGAATACATCCCTGAGTGCACGCTTCCGCTCCCTTTTGGGTTGTGGGTTGCATATACCATGTTCACCGTCCGCACTTGTGGGGGGAAACCCTTTTGTCCTCTATTGTTCGGCGGTCGGGTCTTTTCCTCGTCATCGCTATGCAGCCCCTTGTCGTTATTTTCAAGAATTAGCTTGCCTGCCTGCTTGAATACCCAACAGTCCCTATTGGTGTGGTTAGCTGGCTTTTCGGGGGTGCCGTGTATCTGGCACGAGCGATCGAGTATTCAGTCCAAATTGGACGGACCCGGAGTAGTTCTTTTGAATGGCTTTTTCCGCTGACCGGGTTTAGAGCCTATGAATCCGGCATTGACTGCCGTATCCTCACTATTGTCACCGTTAATGCGGCATTTGTTCTTGTTGCGACGTGACCTGCCATTGCGGTCCTTGATATCCGGACTGCCAGAATTTTTGCTGAGGTTGTTGCTGTGGGCTAGCCAGCTGTCCTCTCCCGCGCAGAAGCGGGTCATGAGTGATGTGAGGGCTGCCATGGATTTTGGCTTTTCCTGTCCCAGGTGCCGGGCAAGCCATTCGTCGCGGATGTTATGCTTGAAGGCCGCGAGGGCCTCCGCATCCGGACAGTCGACGATTTGATTTTTCTTAGTTAAGAACCGTGTCCAGAATTGTCTGGCCGATTCGTCTGGCTGCTGAATTATATGGCTTAGGTCGTCAGCGTCTGGTGGTCGCACATACGTGCCCTGGAAGTTATCCAGGAATGCGGCTTCCAGGTCCTCCCAACTCCCAATTGATTCTGCTGGCAAGTTGTTAAGCCAATGCCGAGCTGGTCCTTTAAGCTTGAGTGGGGGTATTTGATGGCGTGAAGATCATCACCACGGGCCATGTGGATATGAAGGAGATAGTCTTCGATCCAAACCGCGGGGTCTGTTGTGCTATCATAAGATTCAATATTCACGGGTTTAAACCCTTCGGGGATTTGATGATCCATTACTTCATCTGTGAAGCATAGTGGGTGCGGCGCCTCTGTATTGGGCTATATCACAACGAAGCTCAAAAGAGCTTTGTCTACTGTGTTCGGCCCGGCCGGACTTGCTGTGTCCGGCGCGACGGTTGTCGTCACGTATCATGGGGCGCCCACGCAATCCGTAGATCGATCTTGATTGTCTTGCCTTATCCTCCAATATATCTCGCAAGTCCAGAGCGTTCCCCTGTGGCCTTGTGCTTTTCGAGCGATGTCGGGGTACGGTTCTAGTGGAGGGCCTAGAGGCCTCTCTGTCGTGGCCACGGGGTGGTCGGTCAGTCGTATTGTCCGCTGGTGATGCAGGTTCATATGCCTCCTCCTCTAATCGGGGGAGCAACTTGCGTTTAGGGTAGCTTTTGGAGGGGCGTTCGAGCTCATGCTCTTCGGCTGCAAGGACTTCAGTCCATCTGTCGGCTAGCAGATCTTGATCAGCTCTAAGCTGTTGCTGCTTTTTCTTGAGGCTGTTTGCCGTGGCCATAAGCCTGCGTTTAAAACGCTCTTGTTCGACGGGATCCTCAGGCACGACGAAGTCGTCGTCATCGAGGCTTGCCTCGTCTCCGGAGGGAGGCATGTAATCCTCTACCGCTTCGTCTGCCGCTCTCTCATGAGGGCTGGCGTCTCCGTCCTCCTGTGCTGAATCTTGCTGGAGGGGGTTGTCTTCGGCACTGTCTGGGGTGTTATTATCTCCGGTGCCGGAATCTCCATTCTTGCTGTGGCGGGATTTAGAGCGGCGCTGCTGACGCCGGCGCTTGGGCTATTTCTTGGAGGGGTCATCCTCCACTATTCCTTCGCCATTCCCATCCTTTGGGATATCCACCATGTATATGTCATATGATGAGGTGGCTTTCCAGTGCCCAGTAGGCGCTGGTTCTTGGTCGTCTCCGGCATCGTCATCCATACCGTCGATGTCTTCGGAGTCGAAGTCTAGCATGTCGGTTAGATCGTCGACAGTGGCTACTAAGTGGGTGATGGGTGGGATTTGAATTTCTTCATCGTCCGCATCCCAACCGTCCTGACCGCAGTCTGGCCAGGGCTCTTCTGATAACGAGAGACACTTTAGCGAACTCAAGATGTCGCCGAAAGGTGAGTGTTGAAAGATGTCCACAGCGGTGAACTCCATGATCGGCGCCCAATTGGATTCGATTGGAGGGGGCGCGGGAGGTTCGGAGTCCGGCGAGGAGTCCGGCACCTCGGAGTCACGAGCTTCACGAGGGACAAGGTCAGTATTCGGCTCCATCGCCGTAGAGGTTGCAGCCCCCGAGGCGGTGTCTAGCCACCCGTCCTCAATCTGCGCAGCCGGCTCCGAATTGAGGGTCGGAGCGGACTCGTGTGCGGCCTCCAGGGCACTATCCGGCTGCAGAGCTAAATCATGCCCATCGTGACAGTGCGGCGCGCTCGGCTGTGGCTCGAATCCATCGAAGATCAAGTCCCCGCGGATGTCAGCCGTGAAGTTCAAACTTTCGAATCTGACCTGACGGCCAGGGTCTTAGCTTTCAATCTGCTCTAGATGGCCAAGCGAATTGGCCCGCAGTGCAAAGCCGCCGAATACGAAGATCTGTCCGGGGAAAAAAGTCTCACCCTGGACTGCATTGTTGTTGACGATCGAAGAATCCATCAAGCCTATCGGTGACGACACAGAGGAACTCTCAATGAAAGCACCAATGTCGGTGTCAAAACCGGCGGATCTCGGGTAGGGGGTCCCGAACTGTGCGTCTAGGCGGATGGTAACAGGAGACAAGGGACACGATGTTTTACCCAGGTTCGGGCCCTCTTGATGGAGGTAAAACCCTACGTCCTTCTTGATTGATATTGATGATGTGGGTATTACAAGAGTGGATCTACCACGAGATCAAGGAGGCTAAACCCTAGAAGCTAGCCTATGGTATGATTGTTGTTCGTCCTACGGACTAAAACCATCCGGTTTATATAGACACCGGAGAGGGCTAGGGTTACACAGAGTCGGTTACAATGGTAGGAGATCTACATATCCGTATCGCCAAGCTTGCCTTCCACGCCAAGGAAAGTCCCATCCGGACACGGGACGAAGTCTTCAATCTTGTATCTTCATAGTCTTGGAGTCCGGCCGATGATGAAGTTCGGCTATCCGGGCACCCCCTAGTCCAGGACTCCCTCACCCTGCATCAGTAGCTTTATTGACACCATCATCACGCTGTCATGCTGATGGAACTCTTCCTCGAAGCTCTACTAGATCGTGAGTTCGTGGGACGTCACCGAGCTGAACGTGTGCAGATCATTGTGGTGCCGTACGTTCGGTACTTGGATCGGTCGATCGTGAAGACGTACAACTACATCAACCGCGTTGTCATAACGCTTCCGCTTATGGTCTACAAGGGTACGTGGATGACACTCTCCCCACTTACCCTATAGGTTCTTGCTCTTACTTGGAACTGTTATATGTGGTTGTGTGTTCCATATGATGTCTAGTTTGTATTGCTTCTGATTTTCTTGAATTGCATCTGCATAGCTTACAACTTATACATGCAATGATCACTTACCCATAAGACACATTTAACTTGGGAGTGTGATGTAGGTTGCATCTTGCATTGTATTCTAGCTTGTACTGCTTCTAATTTCTTGAAATGGCACTTACGACGATACACTTTTTACCTGATAGTGATATTGGTTGCATGTTCATATGGTGCCTAGCTTTCATTTCTTCTAAAATTTGTTGAAATGCCTTCTGCTTACTGTTTTTCATACATATTCCATCCTCCTATCGTACGTCTGAATATGCAATGTTGTCTTTTTTTGTATATATTCCATCTTCCTATCCTGCACTTGCCTTACATCAAAGTAGTGTTCATCTGTACCATGCATCAACCAGTTATGCAGAGCTAATTTTATTCATCTTGTTTTGGTTTTGACTTCATAAGGCAATATCAGAAAATAGGAAGGAAAAGAGTAAGTTAGGGAATGTTGGTGGTCCTCCGGACCGACGCAAACAGAGACTCTCTAGATTTTCCACTGCTACTGCTAATGAAGTTGAAGTCCCAAATCTACATGATGAGTTCATCTCCTGTACTCCACCATCGCAGGTGCTTGCTCTAGTTGATAGTGTGATAATTGGTTTCATGTTGCATATGTTGTCTAGCCTGTATTTCTTCTATTTTGATTAAATTGCACCTGCTGAGTTTATACGTTATACATGTGCATATGACATGGCTTTCTGTGTCTAGAATACACTGCATCTATCAAGCATACCATGTTCTTACATCAAAGTACCGATGTTGTGTATCCCGCATTAGTCACTCATGATTGGACGCTTTTAACATGGTAGTTTGATAGTGGTTGCATCTTGCATTGATTTTCATGTTGTATTGCTTCTAATTTTTCGAAATGCCACTTATGACAAGACACTTTTAACTAGGCAGAGTGATATTGGTTGCATCTTTCATATGGTATCTAGCTTGCATTACTTCTATTTTCTTGAAAATCCTTCTGCTTAGTTTACACATCGTAGCTATGAATATGTCACGCCGTCCTGTTTTTCTTACATATTCCATCCTCATACGGTTGTCTTACATCAAAGTATTGCTTGTTTGTATCATGCATCAATGAGTTCTGAAGAGCGACTTTATTCTTTTGTGTTGTGGGTATGCCTTGACATGGCAAAGTCAAAAAAGAGCAAGGAAAAGAATATAGTTGGGAATGGTGTTACTCGTCGGGTGAAAGGGAAAAGGATCTGCCCACGAGATTCTGCTGGTACTTATAGTGCAGTAGAAGGTCCAAGTCCACCGGCTAAATCTACAAACACAGTATCACCTGCTCCACCAGCTACAGCATGCGCTTCAACTGTACCAGCATCTCAACGAGTTACTCGTTTGTTTGTGTTAGTGCATCTAGTGCCACCTCTAGTTGGTTTTGGAGTATTGACGACAAACCTGGTTGAGGGACTAATGTGTTTGTGAGAATTGCAGGATAACACAGGTAGTAGTCCCTCATTGATTCGGTTTACCTACCGGAGATGACCCCTAAAAATGTGTGAAGACATTGAAGACAATGGTAGTCTGTGAAGCTATTCACGTTGAAGACTATGGCATGAGAATACATCGAGTGAACACTGTGGAGCGCGAAGACTTAGTTGTTTTGTTGTTTCCTTTTCTTCTTTGTTGAGTCATAGGAACCACCGCACTGTTAAGTGGGGTCCAAGTGAACAAAGTCAGAGTGACTCAAGTGATGCTCAACCAAATCCTATGTCTTCGAGAGAAGACAATGAGTGCAAATCTTATCCAGAGTCGGATGAGTCAGCTTTACTTGTAGCCTAAGTCAAGCTGTCGCATGTGTTTGAAATCTGACCATTGTGACACGTGTCAGTTCCTTAGTGACCCGGGGTCATTTCGGACAAATCTGGTCGGGTTTCCCAGTGGCTATAAATAGCCCACCCCCTACACCGTAAATTGGTGGCTGCTTAGAGTTAGTACACAGCTTTTGTCATTTGAGAGCAACCCACCGCCGAAGCTTTCGAGAGAGTCCTTGCGAGGACAAAAACCCAAACCACCCAGAGCCCAAAGAGTGCTTGGCATCACTGAAGTCTTTCTGTCCGCGTGATCTGAAGACTTGTTACACTTGAGGACTGTGAATCCTTCAGCCGATTAGGCGTCGCGTTTTGAGCATCCAAGAGTCATTGTGGATTGCCGGTGAACAAAGTCTGTGAAGGTTTGGAAGTCTACCTTGAAGACTTACCAGAGTAATTGGGCGGGGACTAGGTGTCCTTATCTCAAGGGGAATAAGGTGAAGACAGATCAACGCACGTACCTGGAAATACAGGGTTCATAATCAAGGGCGTTGCTCAGCCCAGTATATAAAGTCCGAATACCTTCGGGAGTGTTCGGCGTCGCGAGTTTGGCCTTATATGCATCAGCTCCGAACCATGTCTTTGGTCAAATGTTGGGTTTGCCCGGCTCTTGGGTTTGCTGACTTATGTTCCGTTCTATCGGCTAAGGCGGCCAAAGGAGAACTACTGCGATTGTGCCCTGGTTATTCTGGATGAGCACCTCAGTAGAGAAAACCGAAAACTGACTGTCATGATACAGCGAGAGACTGGTGAACCACTTGAGTACTCATCGGAATCTATAGGATTCCTCCGCATTAACTAAGGACCGTTTCCCGGTCACGTACATACGCGCCCCTATCTGGATGCATGCGGAAGTACTAGGGGCTACATAGTAGCCCCACCATTAAAACTCCTATGGCTAAGTGAAAGTGTTACAGCTATATAGTCCGGTTGCCTGGTTCGACGTGCGATCACCTCCTTAATGGACCAAGACGTTGGATCAAGTGTGATTACGCATATTTTTTCGAACACCCCCGCATTATATGCGTGGGGGCTAAATCCAACGACTGCTAACTTTCAAGTTATATGCATACATAAATGGTCGCGCAGGAGGCATTATAAGACTTTCAGGCAAAAGTATAAACACAACCTCTATATTTAACACATAATTGTTTACAATTAATCGACTTGTCACTCGAACATTACATTTTTCGAGCACTGAGCCTCTATTATACGGGCACCTTCTATGACCTGCTCAAAACAGTGCTCGGCTGGGCCCTGGCTTCCTGCCGGACTCTGGGTTGCAATGCTGGTGGCTTCCATATCTGCCCAATAGGTCTTAACACTGGAAAGAGCCATCTGCGCACCCTCTATGCACGCCGACCTTTTCACGGCATCGATTCACGATCCGGGGCCAAATAATTGTTGCACTAAACCAAAATAACTGTCCGGCCTCGGTCCCTTCGGCCATAGACGGTCTATTATAGACCTCATTGCAAGACCGGACAACCTATGGAGCTCGGCTATAGCGGCCATCCTCTCACTCAATGGCAATTAGCGCGCTGGAGCGCTAAATTGCGACCAGAACAGCCTTTCTATTTCATTATCTTTATGATCCTTGAATAACTTGGTCGCATCAGCCGTACTTCTCGCCAAGTCTGCATACTCATCTGCAGCACTCCAAAGCCGACCCAAAGGAGCATACTTTAGATCTAAGAACTTCATTCGCAACAAATAAGGGCTTCCAGCCGCAATTTCTCCGGCTTGTCAAAGTTCCTCCCACGCGTCTCTAATTTCAGAGCGCGTCTCCTTAGCCGCATCCAGGGCCTTCTTCAGGTCAGCCGCCTTTGCCTGATTCTCCTTCTCGAGAAGCTCATACCGGCCGGTGGCGTCCCTCAGCTCCACAGCCATCTCTAATTTGGTTCTTTGAGTTGTAACACTTAAACTTGATGGTCGTCTGCTACTTTTTCTGCTACTTTGTGATGCGACAATAAATTCCGCATGCGCAATGATAAATCCCACATGAAGTCATTTAGCAGACGTCCATTTTTCATTATGCATGTCATTATTCATGTATATCTGTTCATGCATGATGTATTGTCTTCATATGGTGAAGAGGATCTCCACAAGTACAACCTGCCATGTGCATTTGCATTCCAACACAAAACATTTATATGCACATCTTCAGGGGGAGCCTTTTTGCCACCTATGAAGACAATATCTTAATCCTTTACAATTTCACATACTTTTATCCCCGTTAAAAACTTCAACCAGTTTTTCATCAATCACCAAAAAGGGGGGATTGTAAGTGCATCTAGTGCCACCCCTGGTTGGTTTTGGAGTATTGACGACAAACCTGGTTGAGGGACTAATGTGTTTGTGAGAATTGCAGGATAACACAGGTAGTAGTCCCTCATTGATTCGGTTTACCTACCGGAGATGACCCCTAAAAATGTGTGAAGACATTGAAGACAATGGTGGTCTGTGAAGCTATTCACGTTGAAGACTATGACATGAGAAGACATCGAGTGAAGACTATGGAGCGCGAAGACTTAGTTGTTTCGTTGTTTCCTTTTCTTCTTTGTTGAGTCATAGGAACCACCGCACTGTTAAGTGGGGTCCAAGTGAACAAAGCCAGAGTGACTAAAGTGATGCTCAACCAAATCATATGTCTTCGAGCGAAGACAATGAGTGCAAATCTTATCCAGAGTCGGATGAGTCAGCTTTACTTGTAGCCCAAGTCAAGCTGCCGCGTGTGTTTGAAATCTGACCGTTGTGACACGTGTTAGTTCCTTAGTGACCCAGGGTCATTTCGGACAAATCAGGTCGGGTTGCCCAGTGGCTATAAATAGCCCACCCCCTACACCATAAATTGGTGGCTGCTCAGAGTTAGTACACGGCTTTTGTCGTTTGAGAGCAACCCACCGCCGAAGCTTTCGAAAGAGATTCCTTGCGAGGACATTACCCAAACCACCCAGAGCCCAAAGAGTGTTTGGCATCACTGAAGTCTTTCTATCCGCGTGATCTGAAGACTTGTTACACTTGAGGACTGTGAATCCTCCAGCCGGTTAGGCGTCGCGTTCTGAGCATCCAATAGTCATTGTGGATTGCCGGTGAACGAAATCTGTGAAGGTTTGGAAGTCTACCTTGAAGACTTACCAGAGTGATTGGGCGGGGACTAGGTGTCCTTAGCTCAAGGGTAATAAGGTGAAGACGCGGTCTTTTGAGTTGAATCTCAGCCTCCCTAACCAGACATACAGTTGTCACAGCAACTGGAACTGGTCGAACAAATCCCTGTCCTCCTGAAGCTACTGTTTCTAACTCTCACTTCTCTCTACTTACAGTTTTTCTTCGTGAAGTCATTGCCTGCTTGCATTATCTGTTTGACTTCACTGTGTGACTACCTGTTCTGATTGGCTTCATACTATCTTCCATCTTGATCTTTACTACCTAGCTGCTAATAGTCTTCGTGCTTTCACTTCATTGGATACTTGAATATGGCTTGTCTAGTGTAGTCTACCTTCCGCTGCATACAAATTGTGTCGTTTCTATTGTTTGTCTTCGAAACTCCCATGTTTTGAAGACTTTCATAAAAATCTCCTATTCACCACCCCCCTCTCTAGTCGATAACTAGCCCTTTCAGTTTGCTCCGGAACTGGCCAGTTCCCAAGCTGCATTCACACCTAACACTACTTCTGAAGCACTGCTGATACAACAGGACTTGGCAAGATCAGATGAACCTCATGAGCACCAACAAAAATATGGTACCTGACCGGGTCAAGTTGCAGTTGCATGCTCCTTTATATGTACTCTCATAGTTTGATGTGCACTAACACTTTCCATATTCGTTGTTGAACTAGCACCACGGCACAAGAAGAAACAGACATCAGGGATAATGCTTGACAGATTAACAAAATCTAAAGGAGGAAGAATGGAGATCCATTTTGAGGCGGGTTTAAAAAGGCCACGTGATGCTACAGAGTCAGCCAAGTTAGTATCAGAGGCAGGCATTGTCGTTAGGTGTCATGCACGTATCCTCCCAACATGGATCCAGTACAGGAATGAGAAAGACAATACCCAGTTTAACACCTTCCTTGACCATTTATCCGTAAGTAATGTTATTCATCGCAATTTGTAATATTGTCTTGCCCTGTGCCATACTTTCTAGCTTCCTCCTAATAAGACTCACATTCTTTTTTCAACAGATGAGGTTCAAGTTGGATCCGAAAGATGATGCAACTAAACAAGCATGCACTCATGTTATTTAGTCTACTCTGCGACAGTATCGGTACCACCTTAGAAAATCTCACTTTGAAGTCAAGGCTAACAATGAAATCGCCCAAACATCTCCAGTGGAATATATTACAGATGAAGACTGGACAGCCCTTATTAAATACTGGTCTGATCCAAAGTTTTAGGTAGGGTATATGTATTTGATCAGACCACATATTGAACTTGTATTTATGTATGTGCCTTACAAGTGTATCTTCTTCTAGGCTAACTGTTTGAAGAACAAGACCAACCGTTCTAAAGTGAAATTCCAACAGACAATAGGATCTCGTAGCTATATTGCACACTGCGAGGCTCTTGTAAATAGCTATTACTTCCTTCTTTTTCTGTGCCATATTATCGTATCTATATTGACTTGTTCCAAATACAGAGGAAACCCGTGCGGACCAAAAAGAACCTGAACCGAATGCAGTGAAAATCTTCAAGGATTGCCACACTAGCAAGACGAAGGGCATGAGCACACCAGTTCAGGCCACTGTTGTAAGTCCTTACTCCTCCTGCCTTTGAACTGACTGGTACTATGATGTGTTCATTTAACTGCTTCGTTTGCAACCAATATCGGTTACTCTGTTCACTTTTATACACAGTTGTCTTAACGTATCATTTCACCTTACATGGTTTAAAAGAGATGAAGAATATTCTTTTGGTCTTGATCTGTAATCTAGTTGTGATGTTCACGTGCGCACACAATGATACGATAGCCTGTTTGTTTTATATCTGTTTGCCCATAATATGAATGATGTCTCTTTATCCTACTTTAAACTATGTCTCTTTATCCTTAGATGTCAATAAATGTGAGGAAATAGACAATACAGTAGGCATGCTACATGGACATATGTTCTGAAAGTGATTTTATTATGTAGTTGGCACTACAATACATGCTAATGTATTATAGTAGTTCACCAAAATAAGTTATGTATAAATGTGAAACCTACTTTGTTTGTTTTTGTCTCATTAGTAACTTATCTGGTACACTAATCTACAAGTTCAAACTTTCAGCAAGCTATGGAACAAATGATTGAACAGTCACAACCACTTGAAGGTGACGAGGCTACCACAGGCACAATGTCACCTCTTGCTGCAGTGCGTCAGTATCTCTCCACTAACAGTGCAAAAAGCACCTTCCTGCGTAATTCTAGGTTGGTTATCAAGGTAACCTTGTCCAAATCGCCTACTGAACAAAATCTTCCGGCTAGATAGAGTGATATATTTGTGCTCTAGACACAAGTCCAATCCCTAATGGACGTCGTGTCAGAAACAAAAATAGTGGTTGACAAATGTCGTGAAGATATGAATGGTTTTGAAACCAGACTATCAGACATTTGCTTTGTTGTTCAAGACCAATGGCAGAAAAAAGGGGAAGATCGTGCTGCTCCATCAGATTCTACAACCTAAAACATAAGCACTCAGGTCAAATGATATGTGCTTCTATACATCTAATGGTGCTTTTATCTACAAGGACTATAAACTTTATGCCAACAGGCCTTTTGTTGTATGATTGAAATTTATTTTGTTGTGATACAGCATTTACGATGCTGCCAAAGGTTGCAGTAATTACGACGCTATTTTTGTATAGTGTAGGTTTATCTTAGTAACGTATTCAGCCGAAAGCTTCGTAGGAGCCCAACATGCCAACATTCGTCGGGCCCATTCCAATTGTTCTAAAAATGATTCTAGGCCAAAATTTGCATGTAACCCACTAAAAATATCTGGGCCTAAATCAGCATAAGCTTTCATATTTTTCTGGTAGGCCCGTGCCCATAGTGGGACGTTAACAGGCCTAAATATAATTTGGGCCCTCAGTAATAATAGGCCGTTTACATGTGTAAATATCTCGAGCCCATAAAAAACATGGGCCTTTAGTAGGCCGAAAGTAAGATTGGGCCCTGATTGTGCCAAATAACCGACTGGTCTTAGCAGGCTGAAGTGGTGGCCCATTTACAATGCGGATCGTCCACAGGCCGAAATTCAGACGGGTCGTAAATGTTCGACCTACTATGCGGGCCTTTAACAGGCCAGAAGTTCGGTCGGGCTTGATTAGTGTCATTTTTATATGGGTCGTTAGTAGGCCCGATGTGGCGTTGGGCCACATATGGCCCATGGATTTCGTCCGACGTTAACGGGCCGGAAGTCACAACAGGCTAAAAGTGGCCCAAATCTGTAGTGGGCCTCTAATAGGCTGAATGTCAGACATTGCCGAATATGACTCATATCCTTCACGGTCGTTTATGGGCCGAAAGTTTCAATGGCCTATAAATGGGCCCAAATGAAGCAGGACCTTTAACAGGCCGGAAACACACCGGGCCATAATTCGGCCCAAATTCTTAGCAGACTGTTAACGGGCCAGAAGTGACCATGGGCCGCAATGATGACAAGTTTAGGACGGGCCGTTGACGGGCCGATTTAACACTAGTCGTACGGGCCTTAACTAAGAATGTTGGGCCTTTGGCTGGCCCGGCCCAATATGGTCTGCAAAATCTTGTGGGCCTTTAGCTGGGCTGGCCCATTATGGCCCGCTAAATCTTGTGGGCCTTTAGTTCGGCCGGCCCATTTAATCTTTATGGGCCACTTTTGGGCCGGTCCACGTGTCAACGTATAATAGGAGCATCTCGCCCATTGGATGAGTGACACCTATGCCGACGCGGAGCTAACACGTGGTTCCATTAGCCAATGAGAATTTTACACATGGAAATCGCATTGGTCGTTGCTGTTAGCGGGTTATCGGATCCAAAACCGGACCCGATAGCTTAACGGCGTCCCGTTACGATGGATGCCACGTGCCGGTCACCCTTGACGAAAGCACTTCTATGATGCGCGATGTATCGTCATGGAAGTGGACACTTCCGTGATGATAATTTTGATAATGTCATGGAACACTTCTACCACATCACAGGTATGACTATCTTGATTCTGTCATAAAATTTTCATGGATGTACATGCATGACAGAAAACATGACCTACTGTGAAAAACACGTATCATCACGGAAGTGTCTTTTTTGTAGTGTAAGTCCCCCTTTATGAGTAGAGACGAGAACTATAACGCCCAAGATGCGATTCTATCCCAATCACGTGAGGAATTCATGATTGGGGCACAACCGCATTTCGAGCGCATAGCAAGGTGGATGTCATTACAACATACCATGTACTGAATAGATGAGAATACAAGATAAAGGCTTACACTCGCCATAAGGTACAACATGAATACATGAATACATCAATACATAGAAATCACCATACAGAAGAGCAGGATCCGACTACGAATGAAATCAAACGAAAAAGAAGAACAATATCCACCCTGCTAATCCTAGGCTCCCGACCCGGAACCTATCCCTTGATCGAAGAAGAACAAGCAGAAGAACTTCAAACAAGCAAGCATTCCTCTCTCGTCAAAGCATCGCTTTACCTATACCTACAACTGTTGTTGTTGTAATCTCGGCTCACACTTTACTACAACAATAGTTGCAAGTACAGGTAAAGCTTCGTCCCCGCCTCCCCCCTTCCCCTACCCGCTGTCGTCGGCGAGCTTCCTCGGGCAAAGCCTGGTGGGCACGGCGGCGGCGGGGCCCTTCTTCCTCCTCCACTTGTGGGCGCCGGTGCGGGCGGCTCCTTCGAGTGGCAGCGCTGGACGTTCGCGGGGTCCAGCGGTGCGGCGGTGGTCTCGCAGGGCGGCGGGGTGGCCTGCTGGTGGCGACGCTCCGACGACCTTCGTTACGCGCGCGGCGGGGCGGCTGCGATGCTCCCGTCTAAGGAGGTGGCACGCGGCCGGTTTCTTGCCGGATCCGGCCGGATCTGGCTTTGGGGAGCGGCCGACGGCTCGTGGCTCCAGTAGTGCGTGCCCAGCGGCTCCGGTGCTTGGAGCTCGCCGAGTGATGCGAGTAGGGCAGCGGCCGGGCGTGGCCGTTGCTCCAGCCGTGGGCGGCGGCATGGGGAGGTCTCGGTGGCGGCCTACCGGTTTCGTGGTGGCTTCATGATGGCTCGACGGATCTGCCCGCGGCAGCGGCCGGCTTCTCCGGTGTCGGTTCGTCTGCGTTTGGGTTGTCTCGTCCTTCACCCCATCTCCTCGTCTCCCGGGCGCTACTCCCATCAATGGGCTGGTCCTCTCCCAGCTACGGTACACCGCTCGTCTCGCGCCCGGTGCAGCAGGACCGAGCTCGTCTCATGCATGATGCAGCAGGACCGAGCTCGTCTCGCGCACGGTGCAGCAGGACTGACCTCGTCCCCCTCTCGATGATGCAGGACCGAGCTCGTCTCGCGCTCGGGGCAGCAGGACGGGTCGGTGGATGCCAGTTCTGGCCGACCTATTGGGTCTCGATGCTGGGAGTCGCCCAGGGGCGTAAAAGGTGGGACCTTTCTGCTCGTCTCTTTCGTTGGGGTGCGGCGGGTCTCGGGTGAGGTGGTGTCGAGGTCTTGGATGCTGGGGCGGCGGCCCTAGTGGTCGTAGCGCGGTGCTCTTGGGCAGAGCCCGTGCCCTGGTGATGCCCGGTCACCATGGCTGTGTGAGCGGTGTGGTTGCCGGGGTGTGGCGTTCGGTGGTGGTGAATGTTGGCCTAGGTGAAAACCTGCTCTATCTTCGGACGGACCGGCGGCGGTGAAGATCGTTCCCTTCTTGAAGGCGTCGTCGCGGCTCTCATTGCCTGTCATGCGGCTCCAGGGGAAACTCTGATTCTTGGATCGGGCAATGGCGATGCTCTGGTGTCGTACCCTTCCTGAAGGTGTTGCCTTGGAGCGCATGGTTCGTCATATGTAGCTTCATCTCTTCAGGGCAGTAGTGCTAGGGGTGGTGTTGCTATGCTCAGCGTGTGTATCATGTTCTGGGTGTGTGTGTGTTGCGGTGACGTGGCGTGTGTTTGTACTGAGTGCTTGTTGATTGGTGCTTTATATATAAAGCAGGGCGAAAGCCTTTTTCAATAAGGAGTGGTTGACTCATACTTCTTCATTCAAGATGTGGTGTACTAGATAGGATGTGTTAGGTGTGACAATGATTAAAATAGAATGCATACTATGCATCTTCCTGATATATAATCAATCTAAGACGTCATAAATATCTTATCTTTACGAAAGCAAAACTAATCATTGTCCTAATATAGAGGCCGGAGGTCCTCCTCCTTTTCTAGAAAATTATGTCATATTTATGAACGAAAACCAATCATTAACATACATAATTTAATTTACTAGAAATTTTAACTTTATTATTATTTAGAAAAATACATAGAAAAGACGTTCCCGACAAAATAGTTGTTTTAAAGATAGACAAACAGTAGAAGTCTAATTCAAAAAAATAGAAAAAAACTGGTTAAGATAAAATGAAATTAATATCAACCAAACTTTAAGACCCATTGACGTAACAGTTTGACGTGTATGTGAAGTATAAAAAAAATCGAGTGAATTTACCCTGCTAAATGACATTAAAGCGTATAATACCATTAAATTTTAACGAAATATTGTTTTAATTAGGCTGCAACTGCTATATTTGCATTAATATTCATTCTTTGGGATAGGATTTTCTTTTACTAAGAGTTATGTCATAAAAATAATAGATAATTAATCCAAATGTACTTTAAAATTTATGTAATCTCACTTTATATGCAAAGTTCCAAAAAAATATTATGACAGATGATTAATGGACACCATTTTGCTAGTTTGATTAAAAAAACATGAAAAAGGACAGGCTGCTACACTACAACAAATGAACAAACCACACAGTTCAGTTCAGTCTTTTTACAGCTTACTCCTACCTTGTAAAGAAAAGGTTGTCTTCTTCTTCGCCGCTTCCATCCATCCATCCTCAGGAGTCAGGGGCCTGAGCTAACCTCTTGGAGCTTTTACTCCCCGAGCTGCCCTCCCCCGTTCCAAGAGCAAATCAGACGCCGAGGGGAGCGGCCGCAGAGCGAGTCAACCGGGTGAGCTGCTCCGCGATTCCCCTGAGAGAATATTTTACTACTTGTTGATTTGCTCTGCCCGGCCCGGCTGGGTTGGACCCCCATGTTCATCCTGCATCTACCGAGCGAGGCTCGATTCAAGCAGCATCCGCTGCACGTTTTTGGATCGCGTCGGGCCTTGTTCCGGCGTGGGGACGGAAGCTTGCTCTGGCGGTGCCACAAGAACAATTCTAGCTGAATCTGGAGCTCAGAACGTGTGTATGCAGATATGCATGTGTTGACTTTTTAGGAATTGGGGTTAGCTGCTGCGTGCATTCTAGCCTTCTGATGTTGGGACATCTCCCTGTTTTGTGTCATGAGTCTCCAAATTAACTGTGTTCTGGCAAACTTGTGAGCAGGCATGGCGATGGCGAGCTCGACGAGGAGGCTTGCGTTTGTGCTACTCGTGCTGGCCTTTTCGGCCGCGCTCGCAGAGAGCAGAGATGCATATATGAGGAGCGCAAATCGATATGCCTGCATACTGAGTAAGTTGTGAATTCATTACAAGATCGAATGCTGGTATTGGTTATTCTTGTTTCTTATGCAAGAGTTTCTGTTCATGTCTCAGTGGTATCCATGCTGATAATGCTAGGTAGATCGACCGGGTGCAGCAATTGTGTGCCACCGGTCCACTTTTCTGGAAAATAGTTGCTAGAAAACCATCTGAAAGCTGTGATCTTTGCTATAATATATGTACGAAGAACTGCCACTTAATTTTTGACCGAAATACTACTGTCTTTAGATTTGGTTTTGTTCTGATTCCAGAAATAATTCTGCGTCTATTTTTCTGTTTCATCTGAGTTGCACAGACACATAGAAGTATGAATTGTGTTGTTGATGCCTGTGTTGTACAAACTATGAATTGTGTACCCACTGCTTATTAGATATCTTTAGCTAGCAGTAGTCACAATTAGGGCATGTTATTCTGCTTCCTTTCACTGATTCTGAAAGTCTGAATTATCACTTATGGTTTCTCACAAAGAAAACTCAGATCCAAATGTGATAAATTATGTTCACCACATCTTCAGCCAAACACCCCTCTCCTTGCGAAAATTAAAGTCCCACTGTTTTTGAGTGTTCACCTTATGATAAGAACTGCAACTTAATTTTTGACCAGAAGACTGTCTTTTTATTTTTGAGCAGAAGACTGTCCCTAAATAATCCTGCATCTACTTACCAGAAGGCTGTCCATAAATAATCCTGCATCTACTTTTCTGCTTTTTTTTTGCGGGTGATCTACTTTTCTGCTTTGATCTAAGTAGAAAAGACACATGGTAGTATGAATCACGTTGCTGATGCCTGTATTGTAAGAAACTAAGAATTGCTTTACTTGCTGCCTGTTAGATACATTTAGCTGGAAGTAGTCACAATTAGGGCATGTAAATTCTGCTTCCATTTACTGATTCTGTAAGTCTGAACTCTCACTTATAGCTACTCATAAAGTGATAAAGATAACTGTGATCCTGCTGTGACAAATTATGCTCACCACATCTTCAGCTAAACACCCCTCTCCTTGTAAAAACTCAAGTTCCACAGTGTTGAGTGCTGACCTTATGAGTTGTGCTCAAACTGCTCTGCTGTATCCATTTCAGCCCAGGAAAGCTTCCCTCTTGCAAGCAGAGGGGCAGGATTAACTTCGGCAAACGGAAAGCTGTGTGTACTATGTGAGCAGTACTCAACCGAAGCTCTGGTCTACCTGCGACAAAACGAAACCCAGACCGAGATTCTCAGTGCCCTCCACCACACGTGTGCAAGTCTTGGTCCTCTAAGACAGCAGGTATGGCTAAATGGCAATGCCTGCCATGCATAGCATAATTGTAATCTCACTAAACTGACTGGCTTTCATCTTCTTGCAGTGCATCACGCTGGTTGACTACTACATTCCCGCTTTCTTCTTGGAGGTTTCTGTGGTTAAACCTGAAGAGCTCTGTGAGTCAGCGCACCTCTGCCCAAAGGGGGCGGCGACTCGGTCGTCCACGCGAGGGGAGGCCTGTGGTCTATGCCATCATGTTCTTGTTGAAGTTCTTACCATGCTTAAGGATCCCAACACCAAGGTAACTGCCATCTTCTCGATCGCCGTCATCGATCTTTTGTGCAATGGTTGGCTTCTACTTTGCACATGGCTAATGTGTTTTTGTGGGTGTCGCGGTTTTTTGCAGCTGGAGATAGTCGGGCTTCTTTTCAAAACATGCAGCAAGGCAAAGAACTATGAACCGCAGGTGAGTTAAGTTCAGAAACAGTCGTAGATACCGGAACACAGACGAATCTGCCTGTAATTAAACGATAGCATATCACAGGATCACCTAGTTCTCATGGTCTTTCATACAACAGAAATAACTGAGAAGCGCTGACCTGTTCTAATGCTTCTGAAAGTTAGCGGTTCAATACTAGTGCTTTTCTCTAGCATGCCAGTTCCAGTGATATATATACCAGTTCAGGATCATTAGAACTTTAGATGTTGCTAACTATTTCTGTAATTGGCTAACTTTGTGACAACTGAATGTAACACATAAACCTTTTGATGTTTTTGACGCTTTGCAAGTATCTAGTTTCTTGTTAAAAAAAGGCTATCTAGTTTTGTTCTGCTCACGAGTCTGCTTTTGTTTTTATTTCTCAGTGCAAGAGGCTTGTCCTTGACTACATCCCACTGATTCTGGTGAAGACCCAGAACTTCCTTGAGACGACGGATGTCTGCTTTGCGACACATGCCTGTAAAACAGGCATGCAAGCAACCATTCCTCTATCCGCCGCTTTGTGAAGAACAAATGTGTAGGAATCATACGCGGCAAAGAAGCCTGTAAATGTTCTTCCTATGTTTAGCTCAAGCACTACCAAGCTATGAAACTTCGGGTCGTGTGATGCTTTGTCTGTACAATTTGAGCTCTGCCCTCTGAAGTTTATGCAGCAAGCCTGCAGCTGTACTATCATAAATTTGCTCAGCGCACAATCGTCTCAGAGAATTGTGAAAGTTAACATCACATTGTATCTACTGCTATGTATCCAATCATGATGGTATTATTATTCAGTGTTCATATCTTGCTTTGGCATTAGCAAGTGAAGCCATTTTTATGGGGAAGGTAAGCCTGAATTTTGATATGAAAAGATTGATGAGACTGGATTGCTAACATACTTCTTGGTACCAGAAATACACATTTCAATTCACATTAAATTCTCCATAGTTAGAAGTGAACTGAAGAAACTACAAGTGCTAGATTTAGTAGTCATTCAAGGGTAGAATAGCACCAGATGACCTTAATTCTCCAGAGTAACTACGAATGCTAGATTTAGTTGTCCATTCAAAGCCAGACAGAATATAGTTACCAGAGCACATTTCACAAAAACAGAGGCTTAACTTGATAATTGAGTTGTCAAATGACACCCACAGGAAGGATCACAAACAACGGTGCAGATCCAAGTCTTTGATGATTTAGACCCTAGTAGAAGGAAATATACACATCACAGCAGGCCATTACTACAACTAGAGTTTCACACATCCATGTGCTGATGACACGTCTTCTCATTGCATCCTCTCCTTTCTAAGCCTCTCAAGCTCCTTCACCATCTGCCAGTGCTCCAGGGAAAGGCTCTTCTCACCAAAGCTTGAGGCTGTAATCTGAGCCATTGTCAGCCATCTGCACATCAGCACAAAGAAAGTTAGCGGGATGGAGGTTCATAAACTTCAATGTTATCGCAAACACAACATGTTAGACGCCCAAGATTACCTGCTAAGTTCAGTGCAACCCAAGCTCCTGTCGTTGCGCATGGCGCTGACCATTTCATCTTGGATTGTCTACAGTTAAGATGCAAACATTGAGCAACTCAGTACAGTGTAAACCATGCACGCAAACATCTGAAAGCTCTGAATCTGCTAGATAGTGGAACAAGGGATTGTTGTTACCTGGTAAATCTCAGGTTCAGAAGACTGAGGAAGAGACCTCACTGTGGCCAAGTACCACCTCCAGCTCTCAAGTTCCTCCGAAGTGGCATTCACCGCAGAAACAGTTGATGGACGAAAAGGCACTACCAAGTCTGAAGGCAGAATGTTTGATTTTCCCTCAGAAAGAGTAAGTAGCTGCACATCGGTCGCCATCTCCAGCTTGTAGTACTCAAAATCATACTCAACCTGTAAGTACAACAGACAAAATTAATAAATGAAAATTACCCAGCAATGATAATTTGGAGGTTCATGCTTGAAGTATCATGCCATCATTAATTCACTTTAGATGTGCGCAGTTGGTTACACCTAAGTGCTTGTGAATTTTGATTCAAATTTTCATTTTCATTCACTGTTGGATCTTATATGTATCATGTCTTAAATACAAATTCAGGGACAATTATTACCATCTGTGACTCCATCAAGTTCTTAAGCAGCACCGTATTCTCAACACCTTTAGATGCCAAAGATCCAGATTGCAAGAGAGTTTCATCAAATGTCAAGTGAGAGCCTTGAGGTAGCTGCAGAACTCCTGTAACCAGCCTACACCAAATTTTATGAAGAGCACAGTTTATAGGCTAGCTCCCAATAAAGGCAAGGAGTTACATACTTATGGAATTTGATTGGACAAGCAAAAAGAAACTGAACAGGACATACCTTCCTGACTTGTTATCCTTTCTAGGTTGAAGTGTGGCTGTGTTGAGATACTCAATTGACAGAGGAATAGCTTGTGAATATGGCATTAGTCCCTGGATCAAAGTATTTAGCTGTTTTCCAAAAATGGAAACACTTTCTCTGTTAAATCCAGTGAAATTCAAGGAGAGCCTGCCAACAGTGACCACATCCACCCTAGTTCGTAGCTGTAGAGATATTGAAAAGGCAATGAAATCAGTAAACCAACATACAAAATGTCTAGCAAAAAGCACGAAAAGAAAGCAATGCGAAGTGATAAGACATACTCTGGATAGAAGATGCAGCAGTAAACAGTTAGCAGCCAGGTCATCTTTCCCTAATACCAGAGTGAGATGTGAGAGCAAAGATTGCCGGATGCCTTTTAGTAGACTTGGCGAAGGCTGCATGATAAAAAAAACAGTGGTTAAGTGTTCTGTATGTTACTAGGAGGAAATGAATACATTGGTTAAACCAACAAGCCGTTTTTCCAGTTCAAGGTCATAAATTCACCTCAACAGCAGGATGCTTTGCTAGAAAATCAACAGATGATAATTTTCGCCACACCAAACAGTGAAGACGGGGCACCTATACAAACAGTTTCAAGGCTAGAGGTTAGGGCAAATATTAATATATGCATAGAAATTCAAGTTCCTGTGTCACGCATGAAATCAAGCACTATGCACCCTATAATAGGCATACCTTGCTGGGAGGCAACTGAGCTGTTACATCTTCAATGAGATCAAACATTATATCATCCGAATTATCATTGGGAGCAGCAAGTTCTGGGTCGAATGTATATACCCCTATGAACTCAGCAACATCATTTAGTTTCACTTGACTTTCAGGCATATCATAGATCTGCAGTGCATGAAAGTCTGTAAGCAATAGGACTTGCAAGAACAGGAAGCACAGCAAATAAATTAGCTAATGTACATTTCATACAAAAAAGTTCAGGCGCCCCACCTTCACTAGACATGAAAAGGAGCTTCCAGGAATATGATGATCATTCCCATTCATCTGTGGCAGGTTTTCACTTGCTGGCATTTCTGCTGAACTAGATGGGATCTGGACGTCATCTTCCTTCTGAGAAAAAGCAAATGCACGTTATGTCAGATAACCAAACCCTTCATTCTATATGACTTCGGATTAGCATGAAATGGGGCATTTTAATTAACTAAAACATGTTACTAATCAATTGATATGCTTACTCATTCTATTCTATGATTATGCTAATCTATATCCAGACAAGTAACTTAGGCTATCAAATGCTAGATGAACTTAAAACCAGAAACAGATACACACTAGATTATGGGAAACTAAGTTTGGTTCTTACTGGTTTCTTGCTGCATGAAGAACTCTCGCCATTTCCATTTTCTGAGACCTGTAGCAAGCAATGCATCAGATGCCAATGCTGGTTACTGGACACTGAAATTGTCAAGAGAGTGCATTATTGTAACAAACATGACAAGAGCTTACATCCATGGCATCATCATCTCCATCCCTCTTCCTTTTCTCCCTTTGTTCAGGTGACAAGCAGCTTGCCATTTGGCGCAGGTCAGACCCAGGGGAAGACTCCAGTGTCCACGAATTCTGTCCAGGCACCTGAAAGAAGCCAATCAAACTATTCAGGTGAATCCCACTAACCAACCCTTTGTACAAATAATTTCTAGAACTGATCAGAAAATGGGAAACAAATGCTCTGAGATTCAGTAACATACCGGCACGCAATGGAAGAGATGGCGCTCCCAGAGGTGCGAGTCACACGGGTGCGGCATCGCAAATGGCGAGAAATCTGTGAACTTGTTCGTCCTCCAGGTAGACCCATCCTTCAAAAACAGTGTTCATACAGGTAAGCATAAGAAGGCACTAGCCGAAGCTTGACGGCGGCATATCAGCAGAGTCATGTCAGTAGTACCTTGAAAGCCCCGGCATAGAACTCGTTCCCGAGCATGTCCTGAACCATCCCCCGGAACCGGACGAGGGTGTTGGGTTTGATCAATCCGAGATTTGATGCATCCAACAATGGAACCTGGAAAGGACAAACACAGTGTAAGAAATCTCGTTTCATCTGGTGAAAGACAATTTGAAATCTCCTAACAGTGCAGTAGAATCTACTCCTAATACATACAAAAATAAATCCCTACTCCCCGCCATAAATCCGTAAACGCATTTGCTCTCAAGTCTCAAGCATTCTTCTACATTCTATTCATTTTGTTGCTAATCACTTTTCCCCTTTTACAGTGCAGAGTGCGGACTGCGTACATAAGATTATCAAAATTTGATGATTTATCTATCTATGATGAGGCCGATTAATCTATAACATGATAGACTGACGCAAAGGAAACCGGCAGACGCCAAACCAGACCGCGAGTGGATAACCTAATCACGTGCGGCGTACTGGCATGCGAGAGGGAAATAAAGGCAAGAACAGAGACGGCGAGGGGTCGATACCTTGTCGAGGCCGCCCTGCTCGAAGAGGAAGGAGCGGAAGACCTCGCTGGCGCCCCAGTCCTTGGACCGGAACGCCGCCACCGGGTCGCGGCCCCCGGACTCCGCCGCCGACGCCCTCTCGAAGGTGGCGCGCACCGCGCCCAGGGGGTTGCCGACGAGGTCGTACTGCGGGCCCACCATCCTCTCTGCCTTTCTCCGGCAGTGGATCTCGCTCTCTCTTCTTGGGGAGTTGGGAGACCAGGAGACCAGGAGGCAGGAGCAATGGCGGGGAGGTTGTGCGGCGGGGAGGGAGGCGGGAGGGGTTATAAGTGGTTAGGGGTTTCCCGCCACTGGCGGCGGCGCTTCCCGCCGTTTCTCCCTCCAGTTCCCGCCAATTTTTGTGGGCTGGGTGCGTGTACTGGGCCGACCCAGGCCCAATTTTGCCATTGATGGGACCCGAGGCCCATTTTGTTAATGTACCAAGTTTTTTACGACTAACATTTCGGTTACCCCTCCAGAAAAAAAAACTAACATTTCGGTTTTGTGAGACAAGAAACAATAAACAGTTGTCTTAGATTCTCTTGAAAAGAACATATATTTGTTTGTTTTAGATTCTCTCGAGCATCGCTCCCTTCATGAAGGCGTTGTTGTTGAAGAACCCCGTTGTCCTTATGGTGTCATGAGATGGTTGGTATGGATATAGCCATTGTTGTAGTTTGTCGATCGCGGATTTGTTCGCTTAGGCATAGATTTGGTCTTATATGACTTTGCTATTTGCCAGCGGGTTATTGTGTGTGTTGGTGCTGCCTATGTGCATCTTAGTTATGCAGAGGCCGGGTGTGTTCTCATCGTGTTTGTATCAACTTGATGCTTCATTTTAAGTCAATAAAATCCACCCTTTGTCAAAAAGAATTTGTTTGTTTTAGATAATGAAAAAGAAAGCTTCCCACCATCCATTATCGTAGGATAAGAAGCATAATCATATTTATTATTTTATGTCAGGCATCATGATCGAACAAAATTGGCTCGCAAAGTTTGTGCGTATCATTTTGATACAAAAACTGGCATGCATTTCTTCAACAATGATTAGCCTAAACAAGTCTTGTCTTTAGCAACTGGCATATGAGACCCAAGAGAGAGAAAAATGCATCTTATACCACAAACTGAAAGGTAAAAAGATCACCACAGATCATGCAGTGGACACTTGTACAAAAAAAGAATGTAAACTACGTGTTGATATTTATGTCTTGCGACCAAAGTTACAACCGCGGATCGGGAGCTGAACATGCGAAAAATAATACAAGAGATCCCCTGCCCAGAATTTGCAATTTTGTATCTTAGCTTCAACAAAGGTAGATCTGCCATTTGGAGTGAGATCCACTTTTACAACAGCACCACAGGCATGCATGGTAAGCCA
>NC_057801.1:90868544-90876959 GCF_018294505.1 Triticum aestivum | reverse complement strand
AATGGAACAAGGAACGTTCATTACACTCAGGGCTGGCTTGGCTTCCTTCCAGCCCCACTATCTGCCTACTAAACTGAATAATTATGTATATAATACCATGAACCAAGGTCCGAAGCGGCGTTCATGCCCGCGAGCGCTTGGAGCTCCACGTGGGCACCTTCAGAGGTTGGAGGAGCAGCGTTCATGCCCGTGCGTACTTGGAGCTCCACATGGGGACCTTCAGAGGCTCGTCGGTGGCTGCAGCGGCCCCGTTCTCGGCGGCGTTCAAGGAGTCTGCGATCAAAGGGTCTGATTCGCCTTCTTTCACCTGCCATGCAGATGACATGCAAGGTAAATAACAAGAAAATTGTAGCAGTAACCCAGGTAAGCGGGGCGGAGAACCACCATCCAGCTATATATGAAGCACATCAAAATTAATTGATAGGGCTTATAAAGTGGACTACCCAGTGAAACTCATGCTAGGTGGCTTATGCTTACTCCTTAATCACGTCGCTCAGCAGATCAGGATTCCAAAATACAGAAAATATAAAGAGCTCAAAGCACAATGATAATACCCAGGGAATGTACCTGAATGACTTGTGGAGAGGCTTCAGTGGGCTTTGGAGCTTCACGGGTGCAGAAGTATGAATATAATCCCATCCCAACCACTGCAATCAGGATTCCAAGTATATTTCTCCAGCTAAACGGATCGTGCAGCAAGACATAGCCGAAGGCAAGAACCAAGCACGTCTTTAGATGGCCAAGGACTTGGTAAGTTACAGGAGATGTCTTCCCAATCACAAGGAAAGTGCTGAAGTTCACCGAGACTGATATCAGACACGACAGCACGATGAAGAACTGCAGAAATGATAAGAACAAACTATGAATCACATGAAGCTGTGTCAAAAATCAAGGTAAGTTTTCACAACCTAGTTCAATACTTACCAGAACTTGAGGTGTGTATGCAAAAGCAAAGACATTTTTGTTAGTCAGAAATCCATCCAGGAATGGACCAACAATGAACAGGGTCAATGCTTGGTATGGGCATGATTGGTACAGCAGCTGAGTTGATGATACTTTGAACTTCTTTTGAATTGTATTGGTCATCTGATGGCTGGTTAAGGACTCAAATCGCACACCATAAAGCAAATATAATACTCAATCATGAAGTTGTTTGAGAACCAAGAGGTATATGTTCAACAGGAAAGTAGAAATAAAGTGTCTGTTAAGATAACACAGTAGCTGTAGGGAGTCCCTTCTAATCATTATTTCTTTAGCTAATGCTGACAAACTACATGATGTGTAGCTAGTTACATGCAACATTTATTACATGCAGATGATTTGGCAAGCACAGAAAGTTTTACGGTAGAAGAAAACAAAAACTTATTGTCAAAAGGATACAATTTGAGCAATGCAGGTTGTGACGATTGCCAGTAAAGACAGCACAGATCCCATAGCATTGAGCTGCAGATCAGTCACAGTTGCAACTCCAACACCAAAAAGGAGCACACTAAGGGAGAGCTGGATGTAGCGACTGCACAGTAAAGATAGAAAATCAGTCAGATGATAAATTATTACACAGCATAGTGGACATGGTGTATCAAAATACCAACCTGAACTTCTTCCTGAAGAAAAGAGTCTCCAATATAACAGTGCAGGGAATAATGGCCAGCTTTGTCATCTGGACATAAAGAGCATTTTTAGCATGAGCTTGTTGCAGTGTAAGGTCGGACAACGCACTCATGCGACATGTAATAACTTAACTGAAACCCTTCTCCTAAGATGTCGTTTGCCATGAGAATATAGTAGGGACACTACTGCATGCGTCAAAGTCACACTAATTTTATGCACACTCAACGTCCCATCCAAAGCAACTATAGCCATTCTAGATAAGGAACTGAATTGACTATGAAATCTTGAAAAGTTCTAACACAGTGGAAGCAAGGAACAAACGCTTAAGTCGCTTACCTGATAGAAACCAACAGAATTGAAACCCAGACTCAGATTGAGAAGCCCAATTGAGATGCCATTGAGCACTCCGAACCCCATGACGGTCCTTGCGTCGAAAGGTTTGTGCTCAAAGAGCTTCATGCATAATGCCACATGAAGCGAACAGAATGTAACCAGGAGATGCCAGCTTGTCAACGTGGTGGCTGCACAATAAAGAACAAGGTTGAGTAAAACTTCGGGGCAATCTACCTGCTTTTGTTTTACTACAAATATGTTTAGATGAACCACTACTCTTTTCTTCTCAGCATATCGTTTGGCACTATGTAGGCTCAGTCTAGCTCCCTTCTCCTCGGCATATTCATTCCAGTAAGTCACCCTAAGCATTAATAGCTGTAATTCATTCAAGTTGAGCACAGGACAAATTTATTTTGTTTTAGTCATGATGTGCCAACCCACGGCACACGATGCTCGAGGAACTCCACCGACGGCGATTCCCCTCATCGAGACAAAAAAAGGAAACTGATTTTGCAGTTCACAGTAAACAAAATTCCCACGAGCCCAAGATTTCCACTAGCGACTGCCCACGACCTTAACCGAATCTCGACCTCGCACGTCTACGAGCGCTACGCGGGCGAAGCATGGAGCGCAAGCATCCAGGGAGGCGAAGCGCCAGCAAGGACAAGGAGCGGAGCACATCTGGAGAGCGAGAGGCGAGATTGGATCTCATACCGAAGATGAAGCCAAGGGCGCTCATGAGCGCCTTGTTGCAGATGACAATGGAGACCGAGGAGACCACGGAGAGGCTGAGCGCCCCCACCGTCCCCAGCTGGAACTTCTCCCCCGCCAGCCCCATCTCCGCCGGCCGCCTTCGCTACAGAGCACGGGAAGCAAGAAGCGGCAGCAGCAGCAGCCGACGAGCTTCCAGACGCGGACCGCCGCCGGCAGGACCTGCGCAACACGAAGAAGATCACATTCCGATCGAGCAGCCGCGGCAAGAGACGGGCTTCCCGCCGGTCAAAGCAACCGGGCAGCAGCACCACCAACCTCTTGGAAAATCCAGGTGCTCGGAGCTGGATCTGGGAGGGGCGCGCGCGGGGAGATCTGAGAGGGCGAGCGGCGAGGGATCTGATCGGGTCGGGGGGTCAGCTCCGCCCGCGGTCGGTCGGCAGCTGGTGCTGTGCAGTCGTGCTGCGTTCTTGGCCTCCACCCGTCCTCTCTCTCCTGCTAACCGGAGACGGAGACAGGGGCTTTTATATAAAAACGAGACATTTCCGCCCGGTGGTTCCGGGTTTGGTGGTGGGCGCTCGCCAGGGACCTAACCGTGATTATTAATCATAGCAAGGGGTGCTTGGCGATTTGCTCCGGGGACATGTTTGATTACAAGTAGTAGTACGCAGTAGGTGCTGGTGGCCACGTGTGTGAATGAGAGGGATTTTGTGATCGTTGGCGTTTGGTCGATCATCATTTGCCCCTTGCTGGACTCAACTCATTGAAATTGCTTTGGTCATTAGTTTATATTTATATATTCTCTTTAAGTATTAGGTAGTGCAAAAGTGAGCTTTTTTCCAATTCATTCAACTTTGAGCATTCATGGTGTTTATAAATGTTTATGTATTTTTTGCTAAATGAATAGCCTAACGTGTGAATGTGTAAATGACGGGCTTAGGGTGCGACATAAGCACGGGTGAAGGAGATGAGGGGAAGGTGGTCGGATTTATGGGGTTGGATGACGATGACTGGGGTTAGCAACAATAAGAGGAGGCGAAGGCGATGAGGTTGCGACACAGCAGCAACGACGACATTTACAACGGTGGGTAATGGTTTTTTTGGGACTTGAAGATAGGTTGGTCGAGATGTGGGCGGTGCTCACGCCGCTCATGGCATCGATCAAAGTAGGGGTGGGACAACAAAGAGAGAGAGAGAGGCCAGACACAAAAAAGGGAGAAGGCCAAAATTGTGGAGGTGGGTGTTGGCGTGGTGGGGGAGGCACAAAGCGGCGCGCCGTTGGAGACGGTACCAACGGAGAAAGAATTTATTATAATGTTGGTGTCCTTTTTGCAAAGTTACATGATCTTATTTGCCGAGGGAATACAGAAGCAATATATCGCGTAACGCAAACAAAAATAGAAGCAAATGACGCGTTTCAACAGAGCAACCACGGAAACGACAATTCTGCTTCGTTAATACGAAGTTTTCGGCGTTTATCATTGCTGTTGCATGGCATAGTCTAGCATGCAATGCAGCCCATGGTGTGGCCCAACAACCAGAACGATAATACTTATCTGATCCCCTTTTATGTGTCACCGTTCCTAATCGAACAGCCAGGCACACGAGCACGTCATCGTTGCTACAACATTACATGCCATACACAACCGCCCAGTCCACACGCCACCGCCCACCCCATCCTCTTTGTAGTGCCCAAACGTCCACACGTCGGTGTGGCCCAGGCCACGGGTTTATGGGATCGTCGAAAGACGTTGTAGTCATATCAATTGAACAAGTTTGTTGGTTTATTTGTATTTTTCTCCATGGGTTTATGCGGTCTTTTAGTTACGATGAACGCACCGCTTATGTATCCGCATTATATTCACACCGTGTTTGTTTTTTGTAGTACTATTTGTTTACTGAGTTCTTTTATGTGCTCATGTCCATGAAAATGATATATTATGAAAACAAATTTAGTAGCAAGCAGTTCCTTCTATTTCCGCCCCATTTCAAACATAAATAATACTCCCGTCATTCCAAAACATAGTGCATGTTTTTTTTCAAAAGACAAACATGCATTATTAGGGAAAACCCTAGTAGTAGCGCGGGGTAATGGCCTAGCGCACTACACTAATTGTTAGTAGTAGTGCGGGTCTGACCCCGCGCTACTACTACTTGTGTTAGCAGTAGCGTGTGATAGGACCCGCGCCACTGCTAAATAGCAGCAACACCGGGTGTTGCCCCGCGCCACTACTATTCCTACGTATTTCATTTATTTATATTTATACTTTATTTATACACTGTCATACAATTTTTTATACAATATCAATGAGGAGCTTGTGGAAGAAACATGAATTAGATTAAAGTTGATGGATCAAAGTGACCAAGTTGAATTGGTAGGAAAATATGATGTTGAGACGGCACACAAGTGTCGAATGAAGGCAATGCCTATCAATTTCAATTTGCATTGGGGTGCATATAAGGAGGTTGTTGCATCCTCGAAAGTCAAATCACTTGAAGTGTCCAACCAAGGTATATCATAAGAAGAAGAGGGAAACGACCCTCGCGGTAACAGTCGGAGTCATTCCTTCAAGAACAAACTGAAAGTCACACAAGGATCCCGACAGACTGAAAACCAACCTAAGCATCGATCAATTAACATTACATATATTGAGTAACGACATAAAAAAATGGCCTATATTTTGCCAGAATATCGTTTAATTCCCGCTCTGGCAAATCCCGGGAACTCAATATGTCCTACTTTCTAGCACAAATCATGCCGAAATTCATAAAATATTTCGGCATGACCTTTGCTAAAAATAGGACATATCGAACGCCTGAAATTTGCCGGAACGGAAATGAATCAACATTTTGGTAAAACATAGGCCACACAAATTTGTTCCCCGGAAAATGCATCCGTGCATCCATTTTTTTGGCTTTCCTCAAAATGAAATAAAAGTGCATCAAACAATAATGCATCCATCCATGTAACAAACATACATCCATCTACATATATATTAAAAAAACTAAACCTAAAACTAAATAGAGAGGAGATGGAGGTGCTCATGGTGGGCGGGGTGGGGCCGAGCGGGAGAGGGAGACGCGACATGAGAAAGCCTGCATATTCCATTGAGTGAAAAAAATTAGATAATCAAATATCTTATAACAACACTAAACAAATCAAATCTCTTATAACATTCTTTGATGACAAAGTAATAATGACATAATAATAATTCACAATATAATTGGCAACAACATATTTATAGTTTATTTGATACCTAAAATATTTAAAGGTATTTGGTTAATGTAAATACATAAAAAAATTATATTTTACTCGATAGCTACAACATTTCTATATTCAAAAAATCTACTCCCTCCGTTCCTAAATATAAGTCTTTGTAGAGATTTCACTATGGACCACATGCGGATGTATTTAGATGCATTTTAGAGTATAGATTCACTCATTTTGCTCCGTATGTGGTCCATAGTGAAATCTCTCCAAAGACTTATATTTAGGAACGGAGGGAGTATTCGACACCTAAAATTTTCTATTCTATTATTATTTATTTTACTAAAAAATTCTATTCTATTACTATTTTTACTGAAAAATTTCTATTCTATTATTTGTTTTTATATTCTTTTCTATCACTAGTTTTTATATTTTCTATTATATTCTATTACTAATTTTTATATTTTCTATTCTATTACTAAAATTTCCTTGCTGAAAATTTCTATACCTAAAACATTACTAAATTAGGTAGGGTAGAGGAGGAGAGAGGAGAGGAGAGAGGAGAGGAGGGAGGAGAGAGGAGGATGGAGAAGGGCGCCGAGAGAAGGGAGGAGGGCAACGGGAGGAGGAGGGAGGGCAACGACTTACTGAGGAAGGATGAGGGAGGAGGACGGCGGCAATGCGGCGACGACAGGATGAGGAAGAGGTAGTGAGTAGAGGAAGTGAGAGGGTCGACAGACGGGAGAGGGATAAGGGTGTTGGAAATATGCCCTAGAGTCAATAATAAATAGATTATTATTATATTTCCTTGTTCATGATAATTGTCTTTTATTCATGCTATAATTGTATTATCCGGAAATCATAATACACGTGTGAATACATAGACCACAATACGTCCCTAGTAAGCCTCTAGTTGACTAGCTCGTTGGTCAACAGATAGTCATGGTTTCCTGACTATGGACATTAGATGTCGTTGACAACGGGATCACATCATTAGGAGAATGATGTGATGGACAAGACCCATTCCTAAGCATAGCACAAGATCGTGTAGTTCGTTTTGCTAGAGCTTTTCCAATGTCAAGTATCTCTTCGTTAGACCATGAGATCGTGTAACTCCCGGATACCATAGGAGTGCTTTGGGTATATCAAACGTCACAACATAATTGGGTGACTATAAATGTGCACTACAGGTATCTCCGAAAGTGTCTGTTGGGTTGACACGGATCGAGACTGGGATTTGTCACTCCGTGTTATGGAGAGGTATCACTGGGCCCACTCGGTAGTGCATCGTCATAATGAGCTCAAAGTGACCAAGTGTCTGGTCACGAGATCATGCATTACGGTACGAGTAAAGTGACTTGCCGGTAACGAGACTGAACGAGGTATTGGGATACCGACGATCGAGTCTCGGACAAGTAACATACCATCTGACAAAGGTAATAGCATACGGGGTTGTTTGAACCCTCGACATCGTGGTTCATCCGATGAGATCATCGAGGAGTATGTGGGAGCCAACATGGGTATCCAGATCCCGCTGTTGGTTATTGACCGGAGAGCCGTCTCGGTCATGTCTACATGTCTCCCGAACCCGTAGGGTCTACACACTTAAGGTTCGGTGACGCTAGGGTTGTATGAATATGAGTATGCAGCAAACCGAATGTTGTTCGGAGTCCCGAATGAGATCGCGGACATCACGAGGAGTTCCGGAATGGTCCGGAGGTAAAGAAAACTATATAGGAAGTGTTGTTTCGGCCATTGGGAAAGTTTCGGGGTCACCCGGTATTGTACCGGGACCACCGGAAGGGTCCCGGGGGTCCACCGGGTGGGGCCACCTATCCCGGAGGGCCCCGTGGACTGAAGTGGGAGGGGAACCAACCCCTAGTGGGCTGGTGCGCCCCCCTTGGGCCCCCCCTGCGCCTAGGGTTGGAAACCCTAGGTGGGGGGGGGGGGCGAACCACTTGCCTTGGGGGGCACTCCACCCCCCTTGGCCGCAGCCCCCTTGGGAGATTGCATCTCCCAGGGCCGGCGCCCCCCCTGGGGGCCTATATAAAGGGAGGAAGGGGGAGGGCAGCCGCACCCTTGTGTCTTGGCGCCTCCCTCCCCTGCTACACCTCGTCCTCCTCCCGCAGCAGCTTGGCGAAGCCCTGCCAGAGTTCTGCTGCATCCACCACCACGCCGTCGTGTTGCTGGATCGTCATCAACCTCTCCTTCCCCCTTGCTGGATCAAGACGGAGGAGACGTCACGCTGACCGTACGTGTGTTGAACGCGGAGATGTCGTCCGTTTGGCGCTAGGATCTCCAGTGATAGGATCACGACGAGAACGACTACTTCAACCCCGTTCTTTTGAACGCTTCCGCTCGCGATCTACAAAGTGGTATGTAGATGCATCTCCCCTTTCACTCGTTTCTTAGATGAACTCATAGATGGATCTTAGTGAAACCGTAGGAAACTTTTTATTTTCTGCAACGTTCCCCAACAAAGGGTGCCTTAGCAGTAGCGTGAGGCACGGGCCCACGCTACTGCTAAGCCCATTAGTTGTAGCACGGGCCAC
>NC_057801.1:90864243-90868149 GCF_018294505.1 Triticum aestivum | reverse complement strand
ACCCCCACGCTGCTACTAAGCGGGGCGTGGGGGTATGTGGCCCGTGCTACAACTAATGGGCTTAGCAGTAGCGTGGGCCTATGTCCCGACGCTACTACTGTTGCCAGCCCCTATGGCACAGTGTGGACCACTTGGTAGTAGCGTCGGTAGTGCCGGTGTGGTGGGCCCGCGCTACTACTAATGTTCATCTGCAGCGTTGGGTTTCAACTCGCGCTACAGTAGCGCGGCACATTTACCCCACACCACTGCTACGTGTCTATCTACAGGGTTTTTCCTTATTAGTGATGTCTATGTTTGACAAAGTTCATAGGATAAACTATCAACATCTAAAATAAATACAAAGAAAAAAATAAAAATACACTTCATGATGAAATATAGTGATACTAAGCATGTGTTGTGGATGTTGATATTTCTTTCCTCTAAATTTGGTCAGGCATAAACATGTTTGACTTTCATAGAACTAAATATGCACCGCGTTCTGAAACAGAGGGAGTGGCAGTACGTACTAGTGATTTTCCATTGTCCATTTTTAGTCGGTGCGGCGGTGTGTGCCATTATTCTGACTGTTGGTTGTTTTGGCGGTCTCTCCCTGCGGTTCCACGTAAATGGCAGTCGGCCCCAGGAAGACGAAGCTGCTGCTGTGGCTGTGGCGCTGATTTCCATGGGAGTTTGGCAGTGGAGGACAGTGGTGCGTGGAAAGCCACAGGCAGTAGGAACCCAGGCCGTTCATACTAACTGGAGCACACCTCTCCAAATGGCAGGCAGAGCAGTATATGAAAAAGAATCACCGATAGAAACATCGGCCACTTCTGATAAACATTATCACCGGCGTGTGCGGGAGAGAGTGGACGTCTTTTGACGGCGTCTATATACGTCGAGACCTCTCTCTCTGACTCTGTTTGCCTGCCGTGGGCTCCTTGGAGGTACGTGTGCATGCATTTGTGGCGTTGCTCCGTTCGAATCTCCTGACTGTTAACGGTGACTGGTCTAGAGCCAAAATATGTATGTATAGCATGGTGAAAAAGATATATACAGTAGAAAATTCAGTAGTGGAAGGGAGCTCCGACAGGTAGCTGATTGCACCGGGATCTCCTTCAGTGCTGGACGGGGAATCTTGTGGCAGCGATTCCTTGATGCGGTCAATGCTGCAGCGATGGTCCGCATCCATAGCCCAGAGTACTCCTTTTTTGTACTGGTTCTGCGCTGCTTACTTATTAGAATCCGTGGACGTAAAAAAAGGAATCTATTTGTATTTCTCTCCTTGGCGATGAGATGTGATCATCGTCTTCTCACCGTCTCTTCGTGAGGTGCGGCCTCGCCTCCAAAAGAATTCTACTACTACTACATTTTTCTTCTTGGTTGGTTAGGCCGTGTGGATAAGGAGGAGGGAGGGGAGAAAGCGAGAGGCGCATGGCTAGGCTAGCTTTTAGAGGGTTCGGTGGCGCGCCACTTTCCCCGCAATAAACATGGCGGAAATTCCCCATTGGTGTGGATATTACTTTTTTTTTTTGAGGGAATGGTGTGGATATTACTAGTTGCTTAAAGAGCGTAACGGCGAGTTGTTGCGCTGGTTGGTTGGCTGGGCTCGCTCCCATGGGCATGGCCTCCACGGCTCCACCTGATCCACACATCCGGTGCTTCTACGGGCTCCATTCTTCTCAGGCAGGGCCTTCTTCCCATGCACAGCGTCCCCATTGCATATTTCCACGCGCCACCGACACTCCCTCCTCTCTGCTCCAAAGTCTAAATAAAGCCTACTCAGCGCTCACTCACTCTTCTGTTCCAAGGCTGATCACTGCGCTGATATGATTAATTAACAATGCCGTCCCATGTCAGAGCCGGTTTGGATGGATTTGTAGTATTCTCTTTGACTAGATTTTTGCATCTAGTAGTTCTTTTCTCAACGGAAGGTCATTTTCAGGATCAGTTTGGCCATTTTTGGTTCAGAGTTGAATTAAGTATCGGTGCTCTTAGAGAAATACCCCTTGTGGAGACTGGCAATCCCCTTTGAGCCTTCCCTGTTCGATGCAGTCGTTTGATGTTGCGGTGCTGCTACCAACGACTACAGTAGATAGATGGCGATTGTTGTATCAAGACTGAAGTGTTTTGGTAGAAAAGTATGCATGTATTTGATTTTCCTTTTTATTCGAAAAGTACGACACCATGTAACATGTGGTACCAACCCCTCTGGAGGTATACGTAGGATCTGTAGGGTTGGGTGTTTAGGTGGGGCTAATTAAATTAGGAACAAATCTTTGACATGGATACGTCCGTGTATGGTTGTTGCCTAGGGCTAAACAGTGGGAGAACATATCCGTTCCCATCCTGCATATATCCCTTCCTCCAAAAACGTCAAACCTATCAAAAGAATCTTCTTTCGAGGGTTAACACCGTCTATCGTTATTTAAAAGGTGACTGATAGGAGCCAGCACACCGACCGAAACTTCGGCCCGTCACCGTGCAACCGTTCGATCGGAGGCCCCCGCATGGTTGGATCTCCCCTGCTCCTTCCTCCTCTCGCATCTCACCCAGCGCCCCATGCCCCGCTCCCCTCCCTGCATCTCGCGCACGACGCCGCCTGCTGCTAACCCCGTGGTTTTTTTTTAGAAAAGGAGGATGACCCCCGGCCTCTGCATCTAGGTGATGCATATGGCCACTTTATTAGTTATTCTCACAAGACCTTACAAAGTAATACAACAGTAAGACTAAAGCCGTCGTCTAAGCATCTCTATCTAGCTCATGAAGGGGCGCAGATAGCCTGGGCCTAATACCAAACAGACATCGCAGCCAAACCTAACATCTAAGACCTGAGAACCCATCCAGGACGCCTGTCGGGCATGGGTCTCACCGGGCCGGCGTGCACTCGGATGCCGCCGCCGCCAACTGCCACCGCTCCATCTTCAGAACTGTACTGATGCATCAACCTTGCTCGGTCTAGCTATCGTCGACGCCGCCACGGCGCCAAACGACACCTCCTCCATGCGCGCAAACAACCGAGCACGTCGCGGTCGCCACTGATACACCACAGCGCCATGCTGCCAGGTATCACCAGCCGACACAACTTGAAGTCCTTGGAAGATCTGTCGTGCGTAGCACCTGCCGACCAGGCATGACAAAGCATAGCACCTGTCGGTCAGGCATGACCTGACATCACCACCGAAGCTCCATGCAAGACGAAGCCACTCCACCTCCTGCCTCTGACATCCAGCGTTGCTCCGCTAACGATGCTCCCAAGAGAGAAACGACACCGCAGTGCCGCCATCGTCTTATCTGGAACACCAGATCCTAGGGTTTCCCCTGGAGCAGCACGAGTGGGTCGACAATAGTTACACGACGATGCCTTCATCAAGGTAACCGCGAGAACGCCGCCATCGCCTGCCGTCGGCTCGGTTTTCACCGGCAACCATGTCTCCCCTACTCGCAGCCGGGACAAGATGATGGATCTCGAGATCCGATCACCAAACCTCTGGCCGGCCATCTCGGGAAGAAGATGACCACCACGTCCACCAGTGTCACCACGCCGGGCACGCGTCGCCGCCGGCAACCCCATGGTGCCTAGAGGCCGACAAGCCCAGACCCCGGCACCACCAGATCTAGATCGGATCGGGGTCCAGGGCCCCAAGCCACAACCGCCGTGGAGGCATCACCACTGGACGGTGCCTAGCCCTCCAGCCCGCCGACGAGTCATCGCCGGAGCTCTGCCGCGCCATGCCGCCAAGCCGCCGCCGGGATAACTCGCGCCGCCACTAGAGAAGCCGCAGCAGCCGCGCGTTGGAGAGACCTCAAGCCGCAGCTGCCCCGCTGCCAGGCAGGGGTGCCGTCACCCAGCACGCCCTTCGCTGAGCCGCTGGCCCCCGCCCAGCCCAGCACCGTCCCGCGCCGCGCCGTCCCGCGCCGGACGCCAAC
>NC_057801.1:90860581-90863952 GCF_018294505.1 Triticum aestivum | reverse complement strand
CTTTGCCCGGCGGCGCTGTGCGGTGGCGGCGGGGGGGGGGGAGATCGACAAGGGAGGACGACGGGCAGCGGCTAGGGTTTTCTTCGAGGACGCTCGCGGGAGCGGCTCGGGGGTCGAGGGGCAGAAGCTCGGGGGCCAATTTCCTGTGGGCTCATATGCGCTCATCGTCGCCATCCCCGACGTCGGCCTGCTCGCCGCTTGCCGCAGAGGCCGCCTCCTGTTGCTAGCCCCACGGGCTCTTGCGCGCTCGTCGTCGATGTCCCTGTCGTTGGCCTGCTCGCGCAGTTGTCGGGTGGCCTTGTAGCTCGCTATGGTCCACATTTGGTTGCAAACAACACCAGATGGGGTTCCAGCGGCGCTACGAGCTGTCGTCATATCGCATAGTGCGCCCGTAGTAGCACCCCCGTGCGTCGCCAAAAAGCAGCTCCTATCATTGCCGCTCACCATTGTCAGCTCACCGTTCTCTCCTTGAAGCTTTTACAGGAGCGGGTTGAAGCTTTCTCGTCATCGGTTGCAGCTTTTCTCTGATTTGCTACAATGACGACGGTGACGCTGGTCTCAGCAACAACATACCCCCTGCTACGGCCGGTGTCGCATGTTGCTACCATGGGTGTCACACTTTGCTACAACCACCATCGTTTTTTGCTACAACGCAAAAAACTGGTGTCGCTCTCTTCTTTGCTACAACCGGCGCCGCCGTGTTACAACCTGCTTCAATTTTTGCCGCAATCGATGCCGCATTTCACTACAACTAGCATCGTGTTTTGCTACAACGCATAAACATGCGTCCAGTTTCTTGGTACAATTTGTCGCCACCCTACTGCAACCCACTTCTTGTTTTGCTACAACCGATGCCATGGTTTGGTACAACTGGCGCCTCGATTTGCTACAGCCGGCATTATTTTTGCAAATCAACGGCGTGTTTTTGCTACAACCGCTTCTCCAGCCAGCTACAACCAGTGTCAAGTTATGCTACAATCGACTAAATTGGTGGCGTGGTTTGCTACAACCCCGTGCTACAGCGAACACAGCTAGGGGTTGTGACGACGACGACAACCAAATGATGCCGGAGACGGGGGCGCCTCCGTTCTGCACCAATGTGGCCAGGGCTGCGACGAGAATGACCTCGGGTCAAAGCGGTGTGTCGGCGCGACCAACACAGGGCGGGGTTGGGGACACGGGCGGCCAGCGAGCACGTGCGGCACGGCCGTGCAGAAGGCCGGCGAGCACGGGTAGCGTGGGCGGCCAAGGACTAGCGAGATGCTAGTCTCTCTCCCCTTCTTTTTCTCTGTTTTTTTGTTGTGAGGTGGACGAAGGAATTGTGTCTCCCTGGTCATTCGATCCAGCTGGATAGTGTGGCCCGCACGCGACCGACGCAAGACTCGACCGGTGTGCCGGATGTAAACTTTTCCCTATTTAAAAATACTTTATCTCCTCAAATTTGAGCGGTGGCCCCTCAAACCGAGCCCATCACGCCTTAATTTGAGCAGCCAAATCAATGTTTCCTCATTTGCCTCTCCTTCAACGACTCCCATGGCCGATCTAGGTGCCCGCTGACACGCAGTTGTCGCCGCTCCGATACCGGAGGCAACTTGATCTTGTTGATGAAAGTCCGGAAGTCTTCGTGCACGTGCCCCTTGTTGGGGAACGTTGCAGAAAATAAAAAATTTCTACGCTTCACCAGGATCAATCTATGGTCACATTGATTCTCTACCTCATTCTAAAATTCCTTGAAAATTTTCAAAGGTCTCAGACTTGTGTTTTATCAAGTAGACATACCCATATCTACTTAAGTCATCAGTGAGAGTGAGAATATAACGATAGCCACCGTGAGCCTCAACGCTCATTGGACCGCACACATCAGTATGTATAATTTCCAATAAGTTGGTTGCTCGCTCCATTGTTCCGGAGAACGGAGTCTTGGTCATTTTACCCATGAGGCATGGTTCACACGTGTCAAATGATTCGAAATCAAGATACTCCAAAAGTCCATCTGTATGGAGCTTCTTCATGCGTTTGACACCAATGTGACCAAGGCGGCAGTGCCACAGATATGTGGGACTATCATTATCAATCTTACATCTTTTGGTATTCACACTATGAATATGTGTAACATCACGTTCGAGATTCATTAAGAATAAACCATTGACCAGCGGGGCATGACTATAAAACATATCTCTCATATAAATAGAACAACCATTATTCTCGAATTTAAATGAGTAGTCATCTCGTATTAAACGAGATCCAGATACAATGTTCATGCTCAAAGTTGGCACTAAATAACAATTATTGGGATTTAAAACTAATCCCGTAGGTAAATGTAGAGGTAGTGTGCCGACAGTGATCACATCGACCTTGGAACCATTCCCGACGTGCATCGTCACCTCGTCCTTCGCCAGTCTCCGCTTATTCCGCAGCTCCTATTTTGAGTTACAAATATGAGCAACCGCACCGGTATCAAATACCCAGGAGCTACTACGAGTACTGGTAAGGTACACATCAATTACATGTATATCACATATACCTTTAGTGTTGCCAGCCTTCTTGTCCGCTAAGTATTTGGGGCAGTTCCACTTCCAGTGTCCGCTTTCCTGGCAATAAAAGCACTCAGTCTCAGGTTTGGGTCCATTCTTTGGCTTCTTCCAGGCAACTGGCTTACCAGGCGCGGCAACTCCCTTGTCGTCATTCTTGAATTTCTTCTTACCCTTGCCTTTCTTGAAACTAGTGGTTTTATTGACCATCAACACTTGATGTTCCTTTTTTATTTCCACCTCCGCTGATTTCAGCATTGAAAATACTTGTGACGCCCGGATAATTAGACTACAGTAATCCCAAGCTAATGATGCCACGTCACCTCCATTACTGTGATTAAACTCACGTTGAGTCAAACCCGATTCAAATTCAAATTTAAAACATAGGCAAACAACAAAAGTTTCCAAACTTTAAAACTAAAATGTTCGGAGTGAACTAAATAATGCAGCGGTAATTATGGTGGAGAAACCAAACTTTGATAAAGTGTTTAAAGGCTCTAAGATAATTAAAACCGTAGTTAAAACAGTTAAATACATGCCTATTGAATTTTATAAAATATTAAACTATTTTATTTTCGGTTGAGAATTAAGGTGGCAGTAGTATATTTATAAATACAAATTTAGGTGCTAGTGTTTTTATAAAACTGTAATAAAAGGGAACTTAAAATAAAACAGAAAAGAAAATACAAAAGAGAAAAACTAAACAGACAAAAAAAAGAGCAAACCCCCCCACTGGGCCTCGGCCCAGCAGGCCATCGGGCCCCCAGGTCGGCCCACTCGCCCCCTGCATAACCCCCGCTCCCCACTCAGTCGAACCCTAGCCGCCACCCACTCGTCCAC